>NC_021132.1:0-17658 GCF_048418815.1 Hemitrygon akajei | reverse complement strand
GGCTTACAGTGGAGGGAAGTTAGGGTGATGCCTGGTTATAGGGGTGTATATGTATATGTCGTGTTAAACAAGATATATACGTGTATAGATGGTATGCATGTTGCATGTGTACATCGCACATGAGTGATGTACACATGCAACACATGTGTGCACACTATGGATGCACACTGTACATGCACACCATGTGTGTGTACACTATTGATGTGTTATGTAATATAATAGGTAGATTAGGGTTTAATGGTAATGGTTTTCAAGCAAATTTAAAATAATGTCCTGAAGAAGGTAATGTTTTTATCAATTTTTTTATAAATTTTTTTATCCGCATACATGCTTAATATTTTTTTTGTCCCATAAGTGTTAATATCAAAAAAAGATTTTTTTTAGAGATAATTTTTTTTTGCTGTTCTACACATGAAAAGTACACTTCGGCCCTCGTTTTTGGGGTTTTTCGAGGAAAATCCAGGTGTGCGTCTTTACGGGGGAGGGGGGGTTTTTCCAAAAACTTTTAATGATTTTTTTCAAATTATCTCCCGCCTCAAACCGACTTTGGACGTGCCCTGATTTTATCGAAATCCACTTTATTACGCTTTTATCGAAGTTTAGGTTCTTTATGAAAAATTTAATATGTCTTTTTTAAATTATTGTTAAATTCTTCGAAAGGATAATCTATATAAGTTTGATTATATAGCTTGACTTTGATCTTCTTAGGTAGTCCTTGATCATGTAATCCGCGAATCATATTATAGTAGCTGATTAATAAACTAGGTGTCGAGGTTATTACCAACTGTGAGGAAAGTGCCGGACGCGATGGATGTAAATGCTTAAACGAGCCCCCCCAGGGGCTCCCCCCCCTAAAATCCAAAAAGGACAAGGAACGGTAGTCTCTCCCCCGGTCCGTCATGGAGCGCAGGGTTGGGTCAAAGTTGGAAGGATTTTTTGTATACTGTAAGCCGCTTAAGTACTTGCCTGTCGGTTCACGGAACGTGAACAAACAATCCTGGAAACTTACCCAAACCGCCACGCGGAATAGGAGCCGGTTAAGAGTGATTATGCCTTACAAGGGAACTAGACCAGATAAAGTGCCAACCAGCCGCGGTTACGGGTGAGATGCCTTACGAGGGTGCCTAATGTCACTGGGACAGTCACTGTGTGTTATAGACGTAGAGTCAGCAGGTAAAGTCCGGGAGGTGAGACAAAGTGATACCTGAAAGGTCCATAGCCTGGTTACGAAACCAACTGTAGTTCTTGGAAGTATTATGTCCGATAAGAATATAATGTTATAGAACATTGGAGTGCCAAGATATGGTTGTTAAGGAAAGGAGTGTTCTGTAATAGGGTTTCCCTATTACAGAACATGATATGGTATTGACTAGGTCTAAACAATTAACCTTATTAATAGGACGGTAGAGGAATACTGCAAAGGCTGGATGTTTAATTATATGGGAATATAAGTTAAGTTACAATTAATAATTAGATAGTTATGGTAATGTTGAATATCTATTAATGGTGATTAATAATTAGTTGAAAATGAATCGTTATCGATGCTAACAAAACCTGTTATACTTGATGAGATGTAACCCTTGTGTTTTGTGATGTGATAGTTATAAACCGTGGGGAAGTTTAAGTTTTAAGAGGTAAATCAAAGAGGTCCTTAATAATTGGGTAATGAAATAGTGGAAAATAGATGAATGTGTATTAAGCATAGTATGTAATGATAATAGGGGAAAGTAGATGAATGTGTATTAAACATAGTATGTAGTGATAATAGGGGAAAGTAGATGAATGTGTATTAAGCATAGTATGTGTTTATGTACTCTATACATATTATGTACTTATGTACTATATACATAATATGTGGCCTGACCAACCTAGCGCAAAAATAAGTCGGTTGTTTTAGGTTCTTTTCTCAGGAAATAGTTTAGTAAAAATCTTGGCTTTGGGAGCCAAGGATAAGGGTTTGGCCCCCTTTTTCCTGAGAATGGCCTTGCTCTAGAGAGGAATTTCACCTCTGTTCTTCGGTTTACAAGACCGATGCCTTAAATACTGGGCTACTAGGGCAATGATTTAGAGATTTAGTATTTTGTTTTCTCATCAACCAGCGATTGGGAAGAGAATGAGGAAGAAAGAGAAGTAAGTGACTGAGGCGATTTGGCCAATAGTAATGAATGGTTGTTCTACAGGTTGGCCACCGATTCATGTTAGGATAATTGTGTTTGTTACTAGTAGTCAGAAGAGGATTTGTGTAATTGGACGGAAGGTGAGGCTTCGTTGTTTGGAAGTGTGGAGAATAGGAACTAGGAGGAGAATTAGGATTGAGAAGACAAGAGCGAGAACACCTCCTAGTTTGTTGGGGATGGAGCGTAAGATAGCGTAGGCAAATAGGAAGTACCACTCTGGTTTAATGTGGGGAGGTGTGACTAAGGGGTTGGCTGGGATGAAGTTTTCTGCGTCATTTAAGAGGTTGGGTGTGAAGAGGGCTAGAAGGGTGAGTAGAAACAGGAGAATGAAGAAGCCTACTAGATCTTTATATGTGAAGTAAGGATGAAACGGGATTTTGTCTGTGTTGGAAGTGAGTCCGGTTGGATTGTTTGAACCTGTTTCATGAAGGAAAAGAAGGTGAATTATAGTTAGAGCTGCAATTACAAAGGGAAAGAGGAAGTGAAATGTGAAGAATCGAGTTAATGTTGCGTTGTCGATTGAGAAACCTCCCCAGATTCATTGGACTAACGTGTCTCCAATATAGGGGAGGGCAGATAGTAGGTTGGTGATGACGGTTGCCCCTCAAAAGGATATTTGTCCTCAGGGGAGGACATAACCTACAAAGGCGGTGATTATAAGTAGTAGGAGAATTACAACACCGATGTTTCAGGTTTCTTTATTAAGGTAAGAGCCGTAGTAAAGTCCTCGGGCGATGTGAAGATACACACAGATGAAGAATATAGAGGCACCGTTGGCGTGGATATTACGAATTAGTCAGCCATAGTTTACATCTCGACAGATATGTGCAACTGAGGAGAATGCTGATGAGATGTCTGCGGTGTAGTGTATAGCTAGGAAGAGGCCTGTAAGGATTTGGATAATTAAACATATACCTAGGAGAGAACCAAAATTTCATCAAATGGAGATGTTAGTTGGGGTTGGGAGATCAATTAGGGAGTTGTTAATAATTTTGAATAGGGGATGAGTTTTGCGGATGTTTGTGGCCATTAGGTTAGTTCTTGTAGTTGAATAACAACAGTAGTTTTTCAGATTAAAGATCTTAGTTAAAGTCTAAGTAGGAATAAATGACATATGTAATGTTGATTTTAATAGTAAGTTTTATTTTAGGTTTAGTAGCTGTGGCATCAAATCCTTCTCCTTATTTTGCTGCATTAGGGCTAGTGGTGTCTGCTGGGGTGGGTTGTGGTTTATTGGTTGGATTTGGAAGTTCTTTTTTATCTTTAGTACTATTTTTAATTTATTTGGGTGGTATAATAGTTGTATTTGCGTATACAGCGGCGTTAGCTGCTGAACCATACCCTGAATCATGAGGAGACTGATCTGTTTTAATTTATGTGGTTGGGTATTTTGGCATTCTTTTTTGGGTGGGAGCAAATTTTGTGACTGATTGAACCTGAGGGGGCTGAGTGAGTGGTGAAGAGTCCATGGAAGTAAGTGTAATTCGTAGTGATTTTAGTGGAGTGGCGTTACTATATTCTTGGGGAGGTGGAATGTTAGTTTTGGGAGGTTGAATATTGCTTTTGACTTTATTTGTAGTGCTAGAGTTGACACGAGGGATATCTTGGGGGACTTTGCGTATAGTTTAGTAGAAAAATAGGGTAATTATGGTTGATAGAGCAAGGGTTAGTAGGAATAAGATTATATATGTTTTGATAAAACCTTGTTGTGGGGAGGTTGATAGTTTGATTATTGATGTTTGTTGGATGATGGGGCTTTTTGGGCCAATTTTTTCATTTCATGAGAGGTCGATTATCTGGGTTGAAATGGTTTGGGCTCAGGAGAGGTTAAGTTTTGGTAGGAGTCGGTGAAGAATTGGGGGAAAGAAACCTAGTATATTAGAGAAGTTGTGGGTAGATAATTTAGGGTGAATTTTGAATTGGGTGGAGGTTAGGTTGGCTAGTTCTAAAGCTAATATAAAACCTAGGATAGTTACTAGGAGGGCGGAAAGTTTTAGGAGTGGATTTATTGTTATAATTTGTGTTTTTGTAGGTGGTATGTTGGAAGTGATAATTAGGCCAGCTAGGATGCTTCCGTAGGCGAGGCGTTTAATTGGGTTAATAAGTAGGGGGTTATTTTCATTAATTGGGGAGAGAGATGGGAATCGTGGGTGTTTTATAAGTGAGAAGAATACTAGGCGTAGACTGTAAATAGCGGTAAAAGATGTGGCTAGTAGAGTTAGAATTAGGGCTCAGGCGTTTAGGTATGATGTGTTTATTGCTTCAATAATAGCATCTTTTGAGAAGAATCCTGATAGGAATGGCATGCCAGTAAGGGCTAGGCTACCGACTGTGAGGGATGAGGAGGTGAAAGGAAGGAGTTTATGTATACCTCCTATTTTTCGAATATCTTGTTCATCGTTGAGGCTGTGAATAATGGAGCCTGAACATAGGAATAATATTGCTTTGAAGAAAGCATGTGTGCAGATATGCAGGAAAGCTAGTTGAGGCTGGTTAAGGCCAATAGTAACTATTATGAGACCTAGTTGGCTGGATGTAGAGAAAGCAATAATTTTTTTGATATCGTTTTGGGTTAGTGCACAGGTAGCTGTGAAGAGGGTGGTTAGTGCTCCTAGACATAGGCAGAGTGATAGAATTAATTGGTTATCTTGGATAAGGGGATGAAGGCGGATGAGTAAGAAGATTCCTGCAACAACTATTGTGCTTGAGTGAAGTAGGGCAGAGACTGGCGTAGGACCTTCCATGGCGGCTGGAAGTCATGGGTGTAGACCAAATTGGGCGGACTTTCCAGCTGCTGCTAGGACTAGGCCTAGGAGAGGAAGTGTTAAATCTATGTTTTTAGAGAGAAAGAAGAGTTGTTGTATTTCTCATGAATTGAGGTTTATGGCAAGTCATGCTATGGCTATAATTAAGCCAATGTCTCCAATACGGTTATAGATAACTGCTTGGAGGGCGGCTGTGTTTGCGTCTGTTCGACCTAACCATCATCCGATAAGGAGGAAGGATATAATACCTACACCTTCTCAGCCAATAAATAGTTGGAAGAGGTTATTTGCTGTAATAAGGATAAGTATTGTGATTAGGAATAGGAGAAGATATTTAAAGAATTTGTTGAGGTTGGGGTCTGAATGTATATATCATAAGGCGAATTCTAGGATTGATCAGGTGACATAAAGGGCTACAGGGGTGAAGATAATGGAGTAGGAGTCAAATTTGAAGCTTATATTAATGTCAATGGTTTCTAGGTTGATTCAGTTTCAGTTAGTTGTAATGGATTCTAAGCCCTGGTCTAGAAAAATGAATAGGGGAATAAGGCTGATAAAGAAAGAGGTTTTTACGGCTGCTTTAATATAGGTTGAGGATCAGGTATGGTCGATGTGTGTTTTGGTGGGGAGTATAGATGAAATTAAAGGATATAGGAGGATTAGGAAGATTAGTAAGAATGATGTATTGAAGATTAATGAGTTCATAGCTTTAGCTTGGAGTTGCACCAAGAGTTTTTGGTTCCTAAGACCAATAGATGACTATTATCTTTCTAAAGCTTTAAGAAAGCCATGGATTTGAACCATGGGTGAGGGAAATTAGCAGTTTCCTTTGTCCCAGACCTTTCTTGGGTAATTAAAAAGAGTTTAACTTTTATTTTTAGAACCACAATCTAATGTTTTTATTAAACTATAATTACAGGATGTCCAACCTAGAATTAGTTCTGGTTTGGAAATAAGGAGGAGTGTTGGGATTAGATGAAGATATATTAGTAGGTGTTCTCGTGTATGGGAGGGATTTATAAGGGTTATATGAGGGGGGAGAGGGCCTCGTTGTGTTATAATAAATATATACAGGGAGTAGGAAGCGGTTAGCAGGACACCAAGCCCAGTAATGATAATAGTTCATTGGGATCATTTAAAAAGAGAGGAGATAATAAGAAGTTCTCCTATTAGGTTTGGAGAGGGAGGTAGAGCCAGGTTTGCCAGGTTAGTGAGGAATCATGAGGTTGCTATTAGTGGAAGGATAATTTGTAAGCCTCGGGTGAGGAGAAGGGTTCGGGTGTGTGTTCGTTCGTAGTTAGTATTAGCCAGACAGAAAAGGGTGGATGAGATAAGGCCATGGGCAATTATTAGGGTGATTGCGCCTGCAAAACTTCATGGTGTTTGAATAAGGATGGCTGCTGCTACAAGGCCTATGTGACTTACTGATGAATAAGCGATTAGGGATTTGAGGTCTGTTTGGCGTAAACAGGTGGAGCTTGTTATGATAATGCCTCAGAGGGCTAGGATTAGGAATGGAAAGGCCATTTCTTTTGTTAGAGGGCTAAGGATGGGGATAATTCGTATTATTCCATATCCTCCTAGTTTTAGTAGGATTGCGGCCAGGATTATGGAGCCAGCAATGGGCGCTTCTACATGAGCTTTGGGTAGTCAGAGGTGTGCTCCGTAGAGGGGTATTTTTACTAGGAAGGCGATTAGGCATGCGGTTCATCAGAATTTGTTTGCCCATGAGTTGAGGTTTAGGAGCTGGGGGAATTGGAGGGTTAATATTGAGAGTGAGCCGAGGTTATTTTGTAGGAGAAGAAGGGCTACTAGGAGGGGTAGAGAGCCGATGAGTGTGTAGAATAGGAAATAGGTTCCTGCGTTTAGTCGTTCAGTTTGATTTCCTCAGCGAGTAATAATGATAAGGGTTGGGATAAGGGTTGCTTCGAATATAATGTAAAATAGGATCATTTCGGTGGCACTGAAGGCTATAATTAGAAGGAGTTGAAGGGTGATGAGTAATATAATGTAAATACGTTGTCGGGTGTATGGTTCATTGCTGAGGTGATTTTGACTAGCAAGTATTATTAGTGGTAGGAGTCAGCAGGTTAGTACAAGTAGTGGGGATGATAAGGGGTCAATTCCCAAGTGAAGATTGGAAAAATCTCAGCCAATTTCCGTATTTCATTTGAATCAATATAGGCTAGTGAATGCAATGATGAGACTATGAGAAATAGAGGTGGTTCATAGTCATTTTTTGGGAGTAAGTCATGAGATTGGGTATAATATAATAGTAGGGATGATGATTTTTAGCATTGTAGGAGATTAAGGTTTTTTAATGTGTCTGAGCCGTGAGTGCGAGCTGTGGCTACCAGTAGGGCTAAACCTGAGCTTGCTTCGCAGGCCGAGAATGTTAGTAGAATTATTGGTATAATGGAACAGGTGGGGGAAGTCATTGTCATTGATCAAAGAGAAATAGCGATGAATAGGGATAGTATTATTCCTTCGAGACAAATGAGGGCTGATAAAAGATGGGAACGGTTTAGGGCTAGACCTATGAGGCCTAGGAGAAAGGTAGAGGAGAAGGTGAAATGAATAGGGGACATAAGATACTTATGGATTTTCACCATAATTAATTGAGCCGAAATCAATAGTCTTAATTTTGGACTAAGTATCTATTCTGCTCATTCTAAGCCCCCTTGAAGTCATTCGTAGACTAGGCCTAAAGTTAGGAGTAATAGGATGGTTGTTGCTCATAAGGAGGTGGTGAGAGGAGAATTAAGTTGATCTCCTCAGGGTAGTGGTAGGAGGAGGGCGATTTCTAGATCAAATAGAAGAAAGAGGATGGCAACTAGGAAAAAGCGGAGTGAAAAGGGGAGGCGCGCGGTTCCTAATGGGTCGAAACCACACTCGTATGGGGATATTTTTTCGCTGTCGGGACTAAGAATAGGCAGTCAAAAGGCCAATGTTGCTAAGATTAGGGAAATGAGGGCTGTAAGGGCGACAATAAATGTGATGAGGTTCATTACTTTTCCTTGGATTCTAACCAAGATTAAATGATTGGAAGTCATTTGTACTAGTCTTTATACTAGAAAAGTAATTGTTATGAACCTCATCAGTAGATTGAAACATAAAGAAACAATCAAACTACGTCGACGAAATGTCAGTATCATGCGGCGGCTTCGAAGCCAAAATGGTGTTGGGATGTAAAGTGATATTGGATCTGTCGTAGGAGACAAATCAACAGAAATGAAGAGCCAATAATTACATGGAGACCGTGGAAACCTGTGGCGACGAAGAAGGTGGTTCCATAAATGCCGTCAGCGATAGTGAAAGGGGCTTCGTAATACTCTATAGCTTGGAGTGCAGTGAAATAAAAGCCTAAAATGATTGTGAGGGTGAGGGCTTGGGTAGCTTCTTTTCGGTTTCCTTCTATGATACTATGATGGGCTCAGGTGACTGTTACTCCAGAGGCTAGGAGTACTGCAGTATTGAGAAGGGGAACTTCGAAAGGGTTTAGTGGGTGGATGCCTGTGGGTGGTCAGCAGCCGCCTAGTTCAGGGGTTGGGGCAAGACTTGAGTGGTAAAAGGCTCAGAAGAATCCAATAAAGAAGAAAACTTCTGATGTGATAAATAGGATTATTCCGTATCGTAAACCTTTTTGGACAGGTTGAGTATGATGGCCTTGGAAAGTTCCTTCTCGAATAATATCTCGTCATCATTGGATTATGGTTAGGGTGAGAAGTAGAAGACCTAGGTAGAGTAAGGATAGGGTGTGAAAGTGGAATCAGATGGCAAGGCCTGATGTTATAAGGAGGGCTGCTACTGCTCCTGTAAGGGGTCATGGACTTGGGTCAACTATGTGGTATGCGTGTGCTTGGTGGGCCATTAGACGTTTTCTTGTAAGTATAGGCTTAGGAGGAGGACGAAAACATAAGCTTGACTTATTGCTACGGCGACTTCTAAAATTGTAAGGAGGAATAAAATAAGTGAGGTGATAAGGGCAACTGATGGTATAATGGAGATTAGAACGAAAGCTGCGGTTGCAATTAATTGTATTAGGAGGTGACCTGCTGTAAGGTTGGCGGTTAATCGGACTCCTAGGGCTAAGGGTCGAATAAATAAACTAATAGTTTCAATGATAATGAGAATTGGAACTAGAAGGGTGGGGGTTCCTTCTGGTAGGAAGTGGCCTAGGGCCACTGTTGGTTGGTTAAGCATGCCGATTAAAACGGTAGTTAATCAAAGGGGGATGGCAAATGCTATATTTAATGAGAGTTGGGTTGTTGGGGTGAAAGTATATGGAAGTAGTCCTAAGAGATTAATGGTGATTAGGAATAATATAAGTGCTGTAAGGATTGAGGCTCATTTGTGTCCTCCGAAATTTAGTGGTTGTATAAGTTGATAGGTGAAACGGTTGATAAATCAGGTTTGTAAAGTAAGTAGACGGTTGTTTAGTCATCGTTTGGTTGGTGTTGGGAAAATAAGTCAAGGAGTTATAATTGCCAAGGTGATTAGAGGGATCCCTAGTAGTGAGGGGCTTAAGAATTGGTCGAAAAAGTTTAGGCTCATGGTCAGTTTCAGGGGGTTGGTTGAGATTTTTGGGTACTTTTTGTAGTTGGGTTATTATTGAATAGGTAAGATATTACTTTGCCTGGTATAATAGTTAGGAAGAAGACCCATGCGAATAAGAAGATTAAAAATCAGGGACTTGGATTGAGTTGAGGCATTTCATTAAGGGTGGTTGGGAGTCACCAATTTTTAGCTTAAAAGGCTAATGCTAGGCCCAGTTTAGCTTCTTAATGAAAGTTCTTCAAGTATTAGTGAGGATCAGTTCTCGAAGTGTTCTAATGGAACTGCTTCAACTACAATGGGTATAAAGCTATGGTTAGCCCCGCAAATTTCGGAACATTGGCCATAGAAAACTCCTGGACGAGAGATAATGAAGGCTGTTTGGTTTAGACGTCCTGGTACTGCATCAATTTTTACTCCTAATGCTGGGACTGTTCATGCGTGGAGAACATCTTCTGCGGTTACTAAGACTCGAATTGGGGATTGTATAGGGACTACTATACGATGATCTGCTTCTAATAGACGGAATTGTCCAGGAGAGAGATCTTCTGTTTGGATTATGTATGAGTCAAATTCTAGATTTTGATAGTCTGTGTATTCATAGCTTCAATATCACTGATGACCGAGGGCTTTAATTGTAATGTGGGGATCATTGATTTCGTCTATTAAGTAGAGAATGCGTAGGGATGGTAGGGCGATTAAAATTAGAATAATTGCTGGGACGATAGTTCAGACGATTTCGATTTCTTGGGAGTCTAAAATATATTTGTTGGTTAATTTAGTTGAAACTGTTGCAACAATAACGTAAAGAACTAATGAGCTGATAAGAAACACGATTATAAGGGTATGATCGTGGAAATGGAGTAGTTCTTCTATAACAGGGGAAGCTGCATCTTGAAAACCTAATTGTGAGGGATGTGCCATGTTTAAGATTCATGGGGCTTAAACCCATAATTTTGCCCTGACAAGGCAATGTAATAATATTTTACTAGAATCTCAAGAAAGTGACAGAGTGGTTATGTGGTTGACTTGAAATCAATTAATGGGGGTTCAATTCCTTCCTTTCTTGCTTAGTAATTTAATAAGGTCGTTGAACCTGAACAAATGCCGGTTCTTCGTATGTGTGATAGGGTGGTGGACATCCGTGTAATCATTCCACATTTGTGTGGGGTAGCTCGACATATATGATCTCACGTTTTGATGCGAATGCTTCTCAGAGAATAAACATTATGATAATTACGGCTACCAATGAAATTAGAGAGCCGACTGATGAGATAACATTTCAGAAGGTATAGGCATCTGGATAGTCTGAATATCGTCGTGGTATTCCGGCTAGGCCTAGGAAGTGTTGTGGGAAGAATGTTATGTTTACTCCTACGAATATAACTAGGAATTGTGTTTTTGTTCAAGCGGAGTGTAGGGTATAGCCTGTAATAAGGGGGAATCAATGGACGAAGCCAGCCATGATAGCGAACACTGCTCCTATTGATAGGACATAATGGAAATGAGCTACGACGTAGTAGGTGTCATGTAGAACAATGTCTAGGGATGAATTGGCTAGGACGATGCCAGTTAATCCTCCAATAGTAAATAGGAAAATAAAACCTAAGGCTCAAAGGAGGGGTGTTTCTCATTTGATAGAGCCACCGTGAAGGGTAGCTAATCAGCTAAAAACTTTTACTCCGGTTGGGATAGCGATAATTATAGTTGCGGAGGTGAAATAGGCTCGTGTATCTACGTCTATTCCGACTGTAAACATATGATGGGCTCAAACAATAAAGCCAAGAAGGCCGATTGCTATTATTGCTCAAACCATTCCTATATAACCAAAAGGTTCTTTTTTTCCTGAATAATAAGCTACAACGTGAGAGATCATGCCAAAGCCTGGTAGAATAAGAATATAAACTTCTGGGTGTCCAAAGAATCAGAAGAGATGTTGATAGAGAATAGGGTCTCCTCCACCTGCTGGATCAAAGAAAGTTGTGTTGAGATTTCGATCTGTGAGAAGCATAGTAATGCCCGCTGCTAGAACTGGGAGTGATAGTAAAAGGAGGACAGTTGTAATGAGAATAGATCAAACAAAAAGAGGTGTCTGATATTGGGAGATTGCAGGGGGTTTTATATTAATAATTGTTGTGATAAAGTTAATGGATGCCAGGATAGAGGAAATACCGGCTAAATGGAGAGAAAAGATAGCAAGATCTACGGAAGCCCCAGCATGTGCAAGATTACCGGCTAATGGGGGATAAACGGTTCATCCTGTACCTGCCCCGGCTTCTACCCCCGCTGAGGCTAGGAGTAGGAGGAAAGATGGGGGAAGGAGTCAAAAACTCATATTATTTAGTCGTGGAAAGGCCATGTCTGGGGCACCAATTATTAAGGGAACTAGTCAATTACCGAATCCTCCGATTATAATTGGTATTACCATGAAGAAAATTATTACGAAGGCGTGGGCGGTAACAATTACATTATAGATTTGGTCATCACCCAATAATGCGCCTGGTTGGCTTAACTCTGTCCGGATTAACAGACTGAGACCAGTACCCACTATCCCCGCCCATGCACCAAAGATTAAATAAAGGGTGCCAATATCTTTGTGATTAGTAGAGAACAATCAACGATTAACTATTGCCACAGGTAAGATGGCTGAGGTTTAAGCGGCGGATTGTAGCTCCGTAAAGAGAGGTTCAAGTCCTCTTCTTATCAAACATCAGCTCTGTAGTATAAAAATACATGGGATTGCAAATCCCAAGAAGGAGAATAGGCTTCTCCCGGGGCTTCTCCCGCCTCACTGCCGTTTAACGGCGGGAGAAGCCTAGATAAAAGTTCGCTGGATTGAACGCTTAGCTGTTAACTAAGATTTTATAGGATCGAGGCCTATTTATCTAGTAAGACTTTAGCTTAATAAAAGTATCTGGGTTGCATTCAGGAGATGTGAGATAAAATCTTGCAAGTCTTACAGAAATTAAGAGGTTTTCACTCTTGTTTGAAGCTTTGAAGGCTTTTGGTTTGTTTAAACCTAAATTTCTTATGCGGTTAATGAGAGGATTATGGGGGTGAGTGGAAGGAGGAGAATGGAGAGGGATGTTGTTGAGGTTAAGGGTAGGTTTGGTTGAAAGGTTTTTGTTCGTCATGATGTTGATGATGTGGTGGGGTTAGGGGATAGAGTGAGAGTGATTGAGTAGCATAGGCGTAAATAAAAGAAGAGGCTGAGAAGTGCTGCTAGGGCTATGATTGTGGCTGGGATAAAGAGATTCTGTTTAGTTATTTCTTGGAGAATAAGTCATTTAGGCATGAATCCTGTAAGAGGGGGGAGCCCTCCTAGAGAGAGGAGGGTTAGTATTGTTATGATGGTTAGTAGGGGTGATTTAGTTGATGAAATAGCGATTGAATTGATTTTTGTGGTATTGTTTATGTTAAATAGAAGAAATAAGGATGAGGTTATGATGATATAGATAATTAGGTTGAGTAAGGTGAGGTTTGGTGAATAATGTAGAATAATAACTATTCAGCCGATGTGGGCAATTGATGAATATGCTAGGATTTTTCGTAGTTGTGTTTGGTTAAGGCCCCCTCAACCACCAATAATGATTGATAAGATTCCCATGGCTATGAGTAAAGTTGGGTTGAGAAGAGGGTAAAGTTGAAGTATAATTGCAAATGGTGCGAGTTTTTGTCATGTGGAGAGGATAAGTCCTGTTAATAAGTTGAGTCCTTGGAGGACTTCTGGTAATCAGAAGTGTAGGGGGGCTAGTCCGATTTTTAGTGCTAAAGCAATGGAAAGGAGTGTGGCGGAGGCTGGGTTAATAATTTCTGTAATATTTCATTGACCTGTGAGTCAAGCATTTATGGTTCCAGCAAATAAGAGGAGAGCAGAGGCAGTGGCTTGTGTGAGAAAGTATTTTGTGGTAGCCTCTGTTGCTCGTGGGTGGTGTTGATAAATTATAAGTGGGATAATGGCTATTGTATTAATTTCTAATCCTACTCAAATTAATAATCAGTGTGAGGCAATAAATGTTATTATGGTACCCAACCCTAAGCTGAGGATTGTGATGGAGAGAACTAATGGATTCATTAGTAGAGGAAGGATTTTAACCAACATGTTTGGGGTATGGGCCCAAGAGCTTAAGATTAGCTGACTTTACTTAGGAAATAGTATAATTGGAAGTACTAAGAGTTTTGATCTCTTGGGTACAGGTTCGATTCCTGTTTTTCTAATGCAAGGAAGAGGAATGGCTTTAACATTCATTGTCCACTCTATCAAAGTGGCCCTTTAATTCAGGCACTTTTCCCTTTTAGGAGTTTATTGGTGGGAGGCCGGCTGTGGCAATGGGTAGGGTGATATGTCATAGGATTATTGCTAGTGTTATTGGTAGGAAATTTTTTCAGACGAGATGTATGAGTTGGTCATATCGAAATCGTGGGTAAGAGGCTCGGATTCATAGGAATAATAAGGTTAATATAGTTGCTTTAAGCATGAGGTTGAGGGTAGTGAGTTGTGGAAGGTGAGGGTTGTAAGATGTTCCTAGGAACAAGATAACAGAGAGGGTGTTTATTAATAGGATATTGGAATATTCAGCTAAGAAGAAGAGGGCAAATGAGCCTCCTGCATATTCAGTGTTAAATCCTGATACTAGTTCGGACTCGCCTTCTGTGAGGTCAAATGGAGCTCGGTTAGTTTCTGCGAGTGTTGAGATATATCATATTATGGCCAAGGGTCATGCGGGGATAATTAATCAGATGGTTTCTTGGCTTAAGTTAAATGTGTGGAGTGTAAAACCTCCTGTAAAGATAATTAAGGCTAGGAGGATTAGGGCAAGTGTCACTTCGTAGGAGATGGTTTGTGCAACTGCACGGAGGGCCCCCATGAGAGCGTATTTGGAGTTTGAGGCCCATCCTGAGCCTAGGATGGTATAAACCGTTAGGCTTGAAATGGCTAAGATAAAAAGTAGGCCTAGATTTAAGTTGAAGATTGAATGTGGAAGGGGTAAGGGTATCCATAATAATAGTGCTAGGGTTAGGGCAATAGTAGGGGTAATTAGGAAGAGAAATTGGGAGGAAAAGGATGGTCGTACTGGCTCTTTAGTAAATAATTTAAGTCCGTCGGCAATAGGTTGTAAAAGACCGTATGGACCTACTACGTTGGGTCCTTTACGGAATTGTATGTAGCCTAGAATTTTTCGTTCAACTAGGGTAAGGAAGGCTGTAGCTAGGAGGATGGGGATGATGAAGGCTAATGGATTAACAATGTAGAGGAGAATAAGATCTAGCATTAGTTAAGGAGAGGAGTTGAACCTCTGAATCAAAGAGCTTAGGTCTTTTGCATTTGCCAGGCTCTGCCACCTTAACAAACCATTATTTTTGGCTTAAGGATGGCAGCCTTTACCTGCTTGAGTTGGTTTCAGCAGGTTGGGTTGAAGCGTACCTAAGGCATGGGCTTCATTTTTCCGGTCCTTTCGTACTGGGAAGAATACCGTCATAGATAGAAACTGACCTGGATTGCTCCGGTCTGAACTCAGATCACATAGGACTATTAATCGTTGAACAAACGAACCCTTAATAGCGGCTACACCATTAGGATGTCCTGATCCAACATCGAGGTCGTAAACCCTTTCGGCGATGGGGGCTCTAAGAAAGGATTGCGCTGTTATCCCTAGGGTAACTTGGTTCATTGATCAGGATATAGTTTCCTGGGTCATTGTTCGTTAGATTTTCTATTAATTAGAACTGTCGTTCTAATTTTGAGTGATTTCTCACCCATTCGATAAGGGGGTTTTGTTTTACCCCTCGGTCGCCCCAACCAAAAACAAGTTAAGTTAGAAGATTTATTTTATGTTATTTTATGCCCGAAGGTGGGAAATTTTTGATGTTTAAAAATAACTTAAGTGTTTAAAGCTCCATAGGGTCTTCTCGTCTTATGTGCTTATTCTCGCTTCTGCACGAGAAGATCAATTTCATTGATTGGAAAATAAAGACAGATAAACTCTCGTGATGCCTTTCATACGGGCCTTCAATTAAAAGACAAGTGATTACGCTACCTTCGCACGGTCAAGATACCGCGGCCGTTAAAAAAATCACAGGGCAGGCGGGACCTCTTATACATGTAAGAGCAAGAGGCGATGTTTTTGGTAAACAGGCGGAGTTTGTGTTTGCCGAGTTCCTTTATTTTCTTTTAATCTTTCCTAAGGACACTCCTGTGTAGGGTTAACGATGATTCAAATGGGGTTTTCTTGTTGTATTGCTTATGTCATAAGGGCCTCAAGTTTGGCATCGGTTAATTGTCAGTGATTTAATTCTTTCTGACTTACACTGGTGTGTTGGGAGGGGGTTGGCCCCTTATTACTCATTTTAGCATAATTTCTTTTATATGGGGTTGGATAAAATAGTCCAATAGGATTTAAGGGGGTTGTGAGTTTGATATAGGGATTTGTTGGTGTAGTGTATACTTGAGCTGTGACGCTTTCTTTACAGATGGCTGCTTTCGGGCCCACTGAGGAATGATCCTTTAAAAATTATAATCATTACCCTCCTGATAAAGTTGTTTCTTGATTCAAAAAAGCTGTACCTTTTTTGAATAACTATTAATTTTTACAACTGGTTTTGTTAAAAAAAGTTTTTATTATCGAGTTGAAGAATTAACGCAGAATTTAAGTTCTTTTCTTGGACAACCAGCTATCACCAAACTCGGTAGGCTTGTCACCGCTACTTGGGAGTCTTCCCCCTCTTTTGCCACAGAGGTGGGTTGGCTCTGGTATGCTGCTCCGAAGTAGCTCGTTTGGTTTCGGGAAGTTAGACTAAAAAGCTTTTTGTCTAATTGTTCTTGCTAAATCATGATGCAAAAGGTACGAGGGCATGTCTCTGCTTTTTTGTACTTTAATGATTTATTTCATTTCTTTTTCAGCTTTCCCTTGCGGTACTGTTTCTATAGCTCAAAGGTTCTGTTCTATCGCCTATACTAAGAAGGATAAAATGTTTTAAATTTGGATAATGGGGGGGTGTATATATCAGATTAATAATGGAGGATGTATAAATTTATTTTTGGCTAGCTTTGGGGTTTCAAAATGACTCGAATTGCACGGGTGTCTCCTCGGTGTAAGGGAGGTGCTTTACTGTTTTAGCTACATTTTGGTTAGTCCAAGTGCACTTTCCAGTACACTTACCATGTTACGACTTGCCTCCTCTTGCTGAAAAGTCTTTTTATGAAATTTATGGTAATTTTTCGAGGAGAGTGACGGGCGGTGTGTGCGCGCTCCAGAGCCGGTTTCAGTATAATATTCTGAAATTTACTTACTGCTAAATCCACCTTTAAGAAATTTTTCATGTTTCTGTTCGTGTACTCTAAAAAGAGAATGTAGCCCATTTCTTCCCACTTCATTCGCTACACCTCGACCTGACGTGTTGAGGGTAAAAGGTCATTATGCTTACTGTTGTATCTTCACAGGGTGAGCTGACGACGGCGGTATATAGGCGGAAAAAGGCAAGAAGTGGTGAGGTTAAACGTGGATTATCGGTTATAGAACAGGCTCCTCTAGGTGGGTTTGGAGCACCGCCAAGTCCTTTGGGTTTTAAGCTAGCGCTTGTAGTGTTCAGGCGGTGTATTAAGGTAAATTTATTTATAACGATGTTTACGGTTAAGCATAGTAGGGTATCTAATCCTAGTTTGGGTCTTAACTGTCGTGAGGTCAAAAACTCTATTTTATGTAAAGTTACTTTCGTGAGTGATATTTTTAAGCATGAGAGCGTATGACAGCTTAATGGGGTCTTAACTTTATTTTGTATAAGATACTTCTAATCACCCTTAACGCCGTGGAATATTAGTTTGCGTCACTCGTATAACCGCGGTGGCTGGCACGAGATTAACCAACTCTTTATAACTTTGATTGACTCAAGCTTGCGCTTATGGAACAATGTTTATCACTGCTGAATTCCCTTGTGGGTGTGGCCGAGCGAGGTGTTATGGGCTGCTTTGGAGTGTGCCTGATACCAGCTCCTAATTAGATGTGTAGGCTGATTAGGGCGTTCTCACCGGAATGCTGAGACTTGCATGTGTAAGTCAAGTTATAACTAATATTGAGGCTAGGACCAAACCTTCATGCCTGTGAAAAAGATTAATTTTTATCTTAGCATCTTCAGTGCCATGCTTTGAGTTAAGCTACACTAGC
>NW_027332145.1:0-28312 GCF_048418815.1 Hemitrygon akajei | reverse complement strand
CAATCTCACCTTCCCGGAGAGTTTCACTGGGACTACTCTGGAAAAGGCGTCTTGAAAGGGACGAGAAACGTCCGGGTCGATCCCTGCCGGCGGAGGTTGTGACAGAAGTTTTGTTTTATTGGTCATTAAATATGAAAAATCAGATGTCGAATTGACAGGATTGATATTTCTGACGGATATATGTGTAACAGTCATCAAGTTGGAAGCTGGTAAACTGATCGGAAACAGGTTAATACATAGAAATACCAAACATGAAGTGTGCACACTCACCAGGAACTCCAATGACGGCAATGAACACGTACAATATTTTCCGCACACTCTTGTAACTATCCCACATTGAAGACATTTTCTCTGTCCAGTGATTCTCCCCCGTGCTACCGGCGATTTGTCGGAATGAAATGTTAAAGCAGCAGAAGCCTGGGGTTTTTAATACCATTTAGCGAATCCACAGGGAGAGGTTTCAACAGATTTAGAAATAAAGATATTCAATCTATTTCCAAACCGATTACGTCAGACACGTGCAATCCCCACGGTGACAGATCGCGATTAATTTAGTGAATTAATTGTGAAACGGCAAACAATGGATAATTTGACGGTACGAAGGGCTGTAAATTGGGAGTAGCATTCTTCCAGCAAAACACCATCAGACCCATCTCACCCCCTCTTGCTTGTGTCTGTGTGACCTTCGACCTTTAGTTGAGGAAATCGTATAGAAGATCCTCTGGAATAAAACTATCTCTCACTCTGATTCTGCAGCAAGTCTGATCGCACCTCACCTGAATGCGACCTTAAACACGGGAAAATCTCCATATACTGGAAATGAACTCAACACTCGCATTTCACTGCTACTTCCCATTCCCATTCCGACACGTCAGTCCGTGGCCTCCTCTCCTGTGCGATGAGGCCACTCAGGTTGGGGGAGCAACACTTTATGTCCCGTTTGGGTGGGATCCAACCGGATGCCGTGAATATTGATCACTCGAACTTTCCGTCATTCCACACCCCCCTTCACCATCCCCCCATTCCTGTTTCCCTCTCTCCTTATCTCCTTACCTGCCGATCAACTCCCTTCCTCTCGCCCTTACCCTTTTTTCCCATGATCTTGTACCCTTTCCTATCAGATTATTCTCTCTCTATTTATCTCTTTCTCAAACTCACTTCACCCAGCCCCAGTCCCGCTTTCACCTATCTCCTACCACATTGTCCGCCTTCTTCACTCCTCACACCTCCCCGCGTCTTCTTGCTCTAAATTTTCTTTCTTCTTCCAAGTCCTGATCAGGGGTTTCGGCCCGAAACGTCCACAATACTCTATTCGATTGAAGCTACCTGGCCTGCTGAGTTCCCTCAGTACTTTGTAGGTGTTGCTTTGAATGTAACCTGATCCCTCTTTCCTGATTATCACTAACCCCCTCCGGTTACCGGGGGTATAACAAACTTTGTCCTGGATGAAAAACATGTCTACGTTCATCACCATTGAAATAAATGTTTGCTCTGAGAAAAGATTCGCTGTTGCCTTCCATTTGAGTTACTTCTACATGGAACAGAGAAACGTAAAGCACAGAGCAGACCCTTCGGCCCACGGTGTCTGTGCCAACCATGACGCCATGTTTAAAGGATCGTAACTACCTCTACATGATCCGTCTCCCTACATGCTCTGCCTTTCCGTATATCAGCCCTCACAGCAGTAACCGTGGGCATTTGGGTCTCTATTCATAGATACCTTTAATCATTTGTGTTAATTAGTTGCCCCCAAAAAGGTGTCTGAACCGTCTGAGCTGTCGTATCAATTACATGTGATTCCACTGTAATTATGTCCTTCAAATGAACCATTGGTCAGACACAAAATATTGAAGTAAATTATGGCATTCTAGTTTGTGAAATTGCATAAAATCATCGACGGTTTCCATTCTCCTCAAGCGCTTGAATTCGTTATGCAGTTTGTGCTTGGGGGACACTACCAAGAGGATCTCCAAGAAAATATTTGTTTGTGGTGATGAACCCTACTCCCTGGCCTGCACACTCTGCTGTCTCAGCTGAGGGGTGAGCATGTTTTAATCATAACACCCTATAACCTCACCAGGACCCACCACTAACCCTACTCCCTGGCCTGCACACTCCGCTGTCTCAGCTGGGGGGTGAGCATGTTTTAATCATAACACCCTGTAACCTCACCAGGACCCACTCTGGACCAGACTGCACGGCTCGCAAACTCAGCAGCCTCAGCTGGGGGTGAGTATGTATTAATAATAACACCCGAAAGTGCCACAGAACACGACGGAGAGCTGGAGAATCGGAGAAGATAGTTTAGTTGTCGATGTGTGTACATCCGTGGGCGTCTGTCTGTGTGTTTATGCCTTTGACCATACGAGGGGTGATTGATAAGTTCGTGGCCTAAGGTATAAGGAGTCAATTTTAGAAAATCTAGCACATTTATTTTTCAACATAGTCCCCTCCCACATTTACACATTTAGTCCAGCAGTCGTGGAGCATACGGATCTGGGACCTCCAGAAAGTGTCCACAGGTCGGTGATTGAGAAGTTCGTGGGTGTGTGTTTCTATCTGCCTGTATGTGTGTAGCTGCATCTGTTTGTGTTTGGGTTTCGTGGGTTGGCTGTGTACGTACCCTTGTCGGTCTTTGTCAGTGACGGTGTCGAGATGTATGTGCGTGTGTACGTGTTTGTGTCTCGGTGTGTGTCTCAGTCTATGTCTGTGTCGGAGTGTGTGTGTCACTATTTTTATGTCTGTATGTGTGTGTGCTTTTTTGTTTCTCAGTGTGTGTGCCTACGTCAATCTCTATGTGTGAGTGTCTGTGTGTGGTTGTGTGTGGGTGTGTGTGTGTTTATGTGCTACTTTGTGTCGGTGTATATGCTTCAGGCAATGGAGAATGTGAGTGTGTGTGACGGTGTCTGTATCCACATCTGTGGGTCTGAATATGACTGCTGGTGCCTGAGATTGTGTGATTGTATGTCTGTGCTGATGTGTAAAAGTATGTGAGTACTTGTGTCTGTGTGTCTGTGTGTGTGCGCGCGTCAGCAGTGTGTATCTCATGTGTCTGCACGTCACCGTACATGCGTGTTTATTTTGTGTGTTCGTGTGTTAGTGTCAGTGTCTGTGTGTATGTGCATGCGTCTATGACTATGTGTAGGAGTCCGTGTGTGTGCGAGTCTAGGACTATGTGTGCCTAGTCTGCCTTAGTATTAGCATGTGTGTGTTTCCGTGTGTCTGTTTGCTGTGTATCTCTGTATCTGTTGCTGTTGCATGTCTCATCCTGTCTCTTTGTTCTTTTTGATTTCTGTGTCTGCATTTGTCTGTTTTCTGTGCCTGTTTATGAGTGGGTTTCAGTGTGCAGATCTGTTTGTTAATTTGTTGTACTATGCGTGCTTGACTGTGATTGGTGTGCGTATGTGTTTGTGTGTCTGTGTATACCTACAGCATTTGTGTCAATGTTTATCTGTGTGGGGGTGAACCGCTGCGTGCGTCTCTGTCTGTCTCTGCCTGTGGGAGAGTCTGTGGTAATGGTGGTGCTCCTGATACCATGTCTCTGTGCGCATGCCTGTTCCTGTGCCAGTGCCCGTATGTGTTTTGCTTCTGTTCAAATATGAAACTAACTTTATTAGTAAAGTATTTATATATCAACTTATACTGCATTGAGATTGGTGTTCTTGCAGACATACGCAGTGGAGTAGAGAAATGCAATAAAATCAGTGAGAACCTACAGATAAGGACCGTCAAACTAATAATATCCACACGGATTTGGGGTACAGATGGATTTGCGGTGGGGTTCCACGCGGATATTGGTGTTCTGACGGATTTGTGGTGTCTGCGTTTTTGGAGTTGTGACGAATCTCAAAGTTTCTTCATTTATAGATGCTTTAATAGTAGATGCACTTACGAACTTTGTTATTGCTATTTTTAAGGTGGAGACAGAGATTTTGTTCGAATAATTCTTGTTTGGGATAATCGAATTTGCATGTGGGTGTATCAGTCATTTCGGGATGTGGATAGATATGGGGGTGCATAAGGATTTGGAGGTGCGCACGGAATTCGGGGTCCTCACGGATGTGGGGTCTCTGCAGATTTGGAGTGTGACCAATCTCAAATTGCCTTCATTTATAGACTCATTAATAGTACTTATAAACTTTGATCTCAGCTCGTAAATCTTTTATGGTTCAGTTTGTGAACTGTTTGCAATTATTCTTACTCTGCGAGAATCTGATGTGCATGTGGGGTTGTCAGCGGGTTTGGGGCGCTCCCTTATTTGTCGATGTGCGTACACCTGGGGACGGATATTGATTTGGGGATACGCAGAGCTTCAGCGGTGGGTTGTCAGATATGGTGGTGGGCGCAAGGGTTGGTGATGTGCACAGTCTCAGGGGTGCGTTGTCGAACGTGGGGTCTACACGGATTTGGGTTTTACACAGATTTGCTTGACTCGGCGTATAAAGATTTGCAGAAGAATTTTGGGCTCCGTGCGGATTTTTAATACCGAGGCAGACATTTTCTGAAATGTTTGAAAAGATTTTTGTTCAGGGGCCAACTAATGTGCATGTGGGTGCGGCAGTGTGATTGGGGATAATCTGAGGTGAATGTCGGGATGTCTGTGGATTTAGGGGTGTACACGGATTTGCGTTCCACAAGGATTTTGGGCCAGTGAGGGTTTGTGGATGTGCTCAGATTTATCAGCGCATCAGAGAATACGGGTGCAGACGGATTTCGAGGTGTCGGTGCATTATGCGCGGGGAGCGAGAGTGACAAATCTCAAGGATGTTTATTTTATAAAAACTTTAATAATAATTGCACTTTGAACGTTGAATATTGTTCTTGCTATTATTGAAATGTGAGCCAGTTATTTTGTGAACTGCTTGTCGTCGTGGGCAAAGTACTGGAGAGTTTAACATCGGTAGCTGAGCGAAGGGCGCTGAGTAGGCTACGGTCAATTATGGAAAACTCTGAACATCCTATACATAGCACCATCCAGAGACAGAGAAGCAGTTTCAGCGACAGGTTACTATCGATGCAATGCTCCTCAGACAGGATGAAGAGGTCAATACTCCCCAATGCCATTAGGCTTTACAATTCAACCGCCAGGACTTAAGAACTTTTTAAAAACTATTATTAATGCTTTTTGAGATAGTGATTTAGATGCATATCATATTTTTTACTGAGTTAAGTATTGTATGTAATTAGTTTTGCTACAACAAGTGTATGGGACATTGGAAAAAAAGTTGAATTTCCCCATGAGGATGAATAAAGTATCTATCTATCTATCTATCTAAATCTTGCTCTGGGATAATCTATCGAGCATGTGGAAGTGTCAGCAGGTCAAGGGCAGAGACACAGTGGACAGCTTGAGGATGAAAGGCCAAATACCACAGGGCATGTGTTCAGGGTGAAAGGGGGAAAACTCCCTCATTAGTCCGAGACTAATGGACTACCTCATTAGTCCAACATAAAACTGTTTATTTATTTTGTAATTTGGCCTAATTTTGTATTTTTTTTACTGATTAGTGCTGTAAATATATATATAGTAGAACAATTTTAAACCTAACTCTAATGTTTAAGGAGACGTGCGTTACCAGTTTATTGTTTTCATACACATGGTGTATGACCATTCGTCCAGAGTTATGCCCCATGCTGGATAAAGACATTTTCCCCGCACCGAAGATGCGACTGGGCGACCGGGAGGGTTTTACATTGTGAAGTTGACTGTCTCTGAGATATTGATCAGACTAAACACCTGGCCCTGTGTTTTATGTCTCACTGCTGAGTCTGTCATAGTCGGATCCCACTGTCTGCTGGTCAATAATTGGGTCTGAATCAATGTACTCGGACATCCTGAAGTGTGTTATGGAATTGCTCTGCGTTGTAGAATTAATCCATTAACGGAGCCATTCAGCCTCGGTTTACTAAGTTGACCCAGCATTCCCTCTGAGACCCGTCGTAAACTGGGGCATCGTTTCGTCCTGAAAAAGGGCCCGACACAGTCAGTGTTTGTTCAATTCCGTAAAAGTTCTCGAGCTGCCGTGACCATCCAGTGCTTTGTGTGCGTTGCCCCTCCTCAGCCCCACCAGAAGCCGAGTTCCTCGTGGCCTGCTCAGTCACGGCTCAATCAGAGAAACCGGCCCCATCAGCGATGGAATCAGGATTAGCATCGATCGCTGTTGTTCATGCAACTGGTTTTTAGCACCGAAGATTAGTCACAGATCGCCTTATTTGAACAGTGAAGAAGAGAGTTCAGAGATAGTGTGAGGCTTGTCAGATGTTAGATTAGCAGCTGTTTACACATTCTCGCACTTCTGAACTTTAGCAAAAACCCGGTGATTGTGTTCAGTAATGCCGAGTGTCTGTTCTCTTCCCTTTTCTTCCTCCCTGACTCTCTTTCTCTCTCCCTCTTTCTGCAGTGAATTTACTGGCGATTGTGATCCTGTCCCGGGGAAAGTGCGGCCTCTCTACCTGCACCACTCGCTACCTGGTGGCCATGGCAGCGGCGGATCTACTGACTATTGTCTTCGAAGGCATTTTGTACCGGCTAAGAAACAATTACTTTAAGTACAGTTTTTTGAACATTACCCCTGTGTGCAGGGTTATCAACGTACTGAGGTTCGCAACCACAGACTGTTCTGTCTGGTTCACCGTCACTTTCACCCTTGATCGGTTTGTCGCCATTTGCTGTCAGAAGCTGAAAACAAAATATTGCACCGGGAAAACTGCGGCTGTGGTACTAACAGCAACCGGCGTACTGTTCTTTCTGAAAAACATTCCCCGTTACTTCCTCTTGGAACCCAAAGTGATCATCGACAATGTGCCGTGGTTCTGTGGACTCAGGGACAAAGTTAAAACTGACCCCGGGTGGGTAGCACAGGCTTGGGTGGAGACTGTTTTAACTCCGTTGCTCCCTTTCGCTGGGATCCTGCTGCTCAACGCCCTGACAGTCCGACACATTTTAGTGGCCAGTCGGGTCCGTAAGGGGCTGAAGGGTCAGAGCAAGGGGGAGAACCGCAGTGACCCGGAGATGGAGAGCAGGAGGAGGTCTGTGGTTTTACTCTTCACCATCTCCGGCAGCTTCATCCTCTTGTGGATGACACTGGTTGTAAATTTCATATATTATCAGGTCAAAGCTCTTGGTTTCAATTTCAATGATTCCGAATGGATATTTCATTGGGTCGGCGTTTCGATGAGGAATTTCAGCTTGTGCACGAACACATTTATTTACGCGGTGACTCAGTCGAAATTCAGAGAGCAGGTGATCAGCGCGGTGAAATACCCGATCACCTCGGTGGTTCAATTCATTAATACAGTCGCGGCCTGAGCGCAACCCAGATGCAGCTTCAATGTATCCGGTCCGGTCTCCAGATCTTCTCATCCACCGTCTGGGCTCCAAGCTGTTACTCCCGGGGTCGTCCTGATGAAAGAGGCATTGGAAGCAGCAGTGCTGTGGACCGCGAGAAAATGGAGGGGGATTGGAAAGTGCTTGTAAGGGAGAGACGTCTGGGATTGTCTGAGTGGAGTGTTTGTGTGTGTGTGTGTGTGTGTGTGTGTGTGTGTGTGTGTGAGAGAGAGAGAGAGAGTGTGTGTGTGTGTGTGTGTGTGTGTGTGTGTGTGTGTGTGTGTGTGTGTGTGTGTGTGTGTGTGTGTGTGTGTGTGTAATTGAGTGAGGGTGCAGAAAAGGTTTACGAAGTTGTTACCAGTACAAGGTGACCTGTGTTATTGAGACAGGTTAGCCAGTCATCAACAGTCGCAGAATGAGAGGCAATCGAACGGAAAGGATTAAGATTACAAGTGGTAAGATAGGCAACGCACACAATTCTTGAGGAACTCAGCAGATCAGGCATCATCGATTGAAAACTGTAAGTCGTCGACCTTTCGGGCCAAGACATATCTTCAGTCCCCATTCTCTAATCTGGCATTCAATCTCCACACTCGCTGCCCATTATTACACAAACACATCACTGTCCCTCATTCCTAATCTGACCTTTAACACACAGCATCCCTGGCTAAATCATCATCTGAATTCTAACTTCCCATATCTGACGTCTAACCTTTCATGTGACGCATAACTACCCCAACAAAGCTGTCCCTAAACCACATTCTGACCTCTCACTCCATGTATTCCTATCCCTAAACCCATACTGGTATCTAACTCTCCAACATGCTTATTACTAAACCCAATCTGATCTTTAACTCCTTCACAACCCTGCCCCTATACCCAACCTGTCTTCTAAATATCAAACCTCTGTCACCAAACCTAAATCTGTCCATTCATAATATCCTATCCCAACCCCCGATCCTAATCTGCTCTGTAACCTACTACATCCCCGCCACTTATCCTAATATGAAAATCAGCTTCCAAACGTCCCATTCCTTAAATCAGAAACTGAACTCTAAATCCCCTCAACACTGTCCCTAAACTTTAATCTGAAATCTAACAAACTCCGGCACCCCACATCTCTCAACGGAATCTCGACCCACTTCACTCTCCATAAAACATAACCAGACATCTCGCCCAGAGCCGTCCCCAAACGCCAATCTGACCTCTACCTCCCCACATCCTTAACCTAAAATATAATACGACCTCCAACCCAGTCACATCCCGATCCCTAAACACTAATCAGACCTGAAACACTCCAGAAGTTTGTCTATAAATCAGAGTCTGGTATCTAAATCCGCATATTCCTGTTTGTTAAGACTCCTTAAGAGGCTTCGATAGGTTAGAGAAGTGGGCAAAGGAGTGGCAAATGAAATACAATGTTGGAATGTGTATGGTCATGTAATTTGGTGAAATAAATAAACAAGCAGATTATTATCTAGATGGGGATAGAATTCAAAATGCAGAGATGCAAAGGGACTTAGGATTCCTTGTACAGGAAACCCGAAAGGTTAACCTCCAGTTGAGTCAGTGGTGAAGGCAAATTAATGTTGGCGTACATTTCAAGAGGAAAAGAAACATAGAAACATAGAAAATACACAGCACAATACAGCCCCTTTGAACTACTTAGGCTTTACCCATAGTCTTCGATTTTTCTATGACCCATGTTGACATCCAGGACTCTCCTAAAACACCTCTATCGTCCCATATACGCCTCCATCACTGCGCCGGCAGCCCATTCCACACCTCTCTCTGTGTAAAGAAAATACGGTTGTCATCTCCTCTGTACCTACTTCCAAGCACCTTAAAACTATGCCCTCTCGTGCTAGCTATTTCAGCTATGGAATAACCCTCTGACTATGCACAGGATCAATGCCTCTTATCATCTTGCACACCGCTATCAAGTCACAACTCATCTTCGTCTGTCCATGAAGAAAAGGCCGAGTTAATTCAATCTGTTTTCATAAGCCATGCTCCCCAATCCAGGCAACATCCATGTAAATCTCCTCTGCACCATTTCTATGGTTTCCACGTTCTTCCCGTAGAGCGGCGACCAGAACTGAGCACAGTTCTCCAAGTGGGGTCTGACCAAGGTCCTATATAGCAGTCTCGGCTATTAAACTCAATCCCACGATTGATAAAGACCCATGCTCCGCATGCCTTCTTAACCACATAGTCAAACTGCGTCGTAGTTTTGAGTGTCTTATGGACTCGGACCCCAAGATCCCTCTCATCCTCTATAATACCAAGAGTTTTACCATGAATACTGCATTCTGCCATCATATTTGACCTTCCAAAATGAACCACCTCACACTTATCTGGGTTGAACTCCATCTGCCATCTGTCAGCCCAGGTTTGCATCCTATCAATTTCCCGTTGTAACCTCTGACAACCCTCTGCACTATTCGCAACACACCCCACATTTGTGTCATCAGCAAATTTACTAAACCATCCCTCCACTTCCTCATCCAGTTCATTTATAAAAATCACAAACAGTAGGGATCCCAAAACAGATCCCTGAGGCACACCACTGCTCACCGGCCTCCATGCAGAATATGGTCCGTCTACAACCACTCTTTGCCTCCCATGGACAAGCCAGTTCTGGATCCACACAGTAATGTCCCCTTGGATCCCATGCCTCCTTACTTTCTCAATAAACCTTGCATGGGGCACCTGATAAAATATCCTGCTGAAATCCATATAGATTGCATCTGTGGCTCTGCCTTCATCAATGTGCTTAGTCACAACCTCAAAAAAATTCAATCAGAGTCGTAAGGCACGACCTGCCTTTGACAAAGCCATGCTGACTAGTCCGAATCATATTCTGTCTCTCTAAATGTTCAGGAATCCTGCCTCTCAGGATCTTCTCCATCAACGCAGCAACCACAGAAGTGAGACTCACTGGTCTATAATTCCGTGGCCTATCCCTATTCCCTTTCGTGAATAAGGGAACAACACCCGCAAGCGGCCAGTCCTCTGGAATCTCTCCCTTTCTCACTGATGATGCCAAGCCCATTGCCAGAGGCTCAGCAATCTGATCCCTCGCTTCCCACGTTAACCTGGGGTACATCCCGTCCGATCCTGGTGACTTATCCACCTTGATGCTTTCCAAAAGATCCAGCACATCCTCTTTCTTAATATCTACATTCGGAAGCTTTTCAGTCCACGGCAGGTCACCCCACAATCACCGAGATCCTTTCCCAAAATGAATACTGAAGCAAAGTATTCATTAAATACCTCCGCCATTTCATCCGGTTCCATGAACATTTTTCCATTGTCACAATTGATTGGTCCTATTCTCTCACGTCTTATCCTCTTGCTCTTCAAATACTTGTAAAATCCCTTGAATTTATTTTTTAATCCTATCTTCTAAGGCCTTCTCATGGCCCCTTCTGGCTCTCCTAATACCATTCTTAAGCTCCTTCCTGCTAGCTTTATAATCTTCTAGATTTATATCATTACCTAGTTTTTGAACCTTTCCTTAGCTCTTCTTTTCTTCTTGAAGAGATTTACAGCAGCTTTTGTGCACCACGGTTCCCGTACTCTACCATCATTTCCCTGTCTAATTGGAACGTGTCTACGCAGAACCCCACCAAATATTCACTGAACATTTGCCGCATTTCTTTGGTACGTTTCCCTGAGAAGATCTGATTTGAATTTATGCTTCCAAGTTCCTACCTGATAGCCACATAGTTCCCCTTACTCCAATTAAACGTTTCCCTAACTTGTCTATTCCTATCTCTCTCCAATGCTGTGGTAAATGAGATAGAATTGCGATCACTATCTCCAAAATACTCTACCACTGAGAGACCTGACACTTGACCAGGTTCATTTTCCAATACCAGATCAACTACATCCTCTCCTCTAGTAGACTGATCTGTGTACATGTTGTGTCAGGAAACCTTCCTGAACACATCTAACAAACCGCACCCCATCTAAACCCCTCACTCTAGGGAGATGCCAATCAATATTTGGGAAATTAAAATCTCCCACCACAACAACCCTGTTATTATGACTCCTTTCTGTCTCCCTATCTGCTCCTCGATGTCCCTGTTACCTTTCGGTGGTCTATAAAAACATCTAGTGGACTTATTGGCCCCGGTTCCTAACCTCCGCCCACAGGGACTTCGTAGACAATCCCTCCATGAGTTCCTCCTTTTCTGCAGCCGTGACACAATCTCTGATCAACAGTGCCACTCCCCTATCTAATTGCCTCCTTCCCTATCCTTTCCGACACATCTAAAACCTGGTACTCGAAGTAACCATTCTTGTCCCTGAGCCATCCAAGTCTCTGTAATGGACACAACATCATAATTCCAAGAACAGGTCCATGCTCTAAGCTCATCAACTTTGTGCATAGTACTCCTTGCATTAAAATAGACACAACTCAAACCATCGGTCTGAGAGCCTCCCTTCTCTATCACTTGCCTACCCTCCTTCTCGAACTGTCTACAAGCTGCCTCTTCCTCCATATCTTCAGTTCGGTTCCCACCCCCAATATTTCTAAATTAAACTCTCCCCAGGAGTATTAGCAAACCTGCCCGTCAGGATATTGGTCCCCCTGGGATTCAAGTGCAACCCGTCCTTTTTATACAGGTCACACCTGCGCCAAGAGAGGTCCCAATGATCCAGAAATCTGAATCCCTGCCCACAGCTTCAATCCCTCAGCCACGCATTTATCATCCATCTCGCTCTATTCCTTTACTCACAGTCAATTGGCATAGGCAATAGTCCCGAGATTACTACCTTTGAGGTCCTGCTTCTCAACTTCCTTCCGAACTTCCTGTAATCTGTTTTCAGGACCTTCTTCCTTTACCTACCCATGTCGTTGCTACCGATATGTACCGTGACCTCTGGCTGTTCTCCTTCCCGCTTCAGGATACCGTGGATGCGATCAGAAACATCCGGGACCCTGGTACCTGAGAAACAAATAACCACCTGAGTTTCCTTCCTGCGTCCACAGAGTCGCCTGTCTGACCTTCTAACCATAGGGTAGCCGATCACTGAAGTGGTGTCAACTATCATTTCTTTTCAAATCGGTAACTGACGTCTTTTAAAACAGTATGCTCTAACGGCCAAGAAAGTGCAGGTGAGTATTTAGAAATGTACACGTGACTAGTTAGAAATTTTTCGGTAACAGTTTTCTGTCCAAGTTAAGTGGCATCGTGTCGCAAATAAAGAAAGGAACTCCCAGCTATTTTCTCGTTAAGAATCTGTTCTTTGAGAATTCTCCTAAATAAGCTGTTATACCGATATTTATATATCCTAGAACGTATAATACCATCCCATATCTTACCCATTTCTGATATCAGTTTCACCGCCCAATAATTTTATGATTTATTTTAGAGCCTTTCTTCAATAACGGAATAACATTAGCCACCCTACAAGCCTTCAGTTCCTTATGCAATGCCAAGAACTTCTACAGATGTGTAGTGGAGAGTATTTTGACTGGCTGCATCACAGTCTAGTATGGGAACATCAAAGCCTTTGATCTGAAAAATGTGTAAAAATAGCGGATTCGGCCCAATACATAACGGGTAAAGCCCAACCGTTGAACACATCTATGTTGTCGTAGGAAAGCAGCATCCAGCACCAGAGATCCCCACCTCGCAGGTCATGCTAATGCTATCAGCAGAAGGTGCAAGAGCCTCAGAAAACCACGAGGTTGATGAACAGATCCTACCCCTCAAGCATCAGGCTCTTGAATAAAATTGATAACTACACTCAACTTCACTTGTCCTATCACAACTTTTCTCACAACGAATTGTCTCACTTTGGAATATTTATCTCGTTATCCCATGTCTCGTTATTCATTGCCATTTATGTATATAATCATTTGCACAGTTTGTTGTTTTCTGTACTCTGGTTGATATTTGATTGATCCTGTTATAGATACAATTCTGGAGATTTGGTGAGAGTGCACACAGGAAAATTGAGTTTAAGAATGTACATATATTCTGACATACGTGTACTTCGAAAATAAATTTACTTAGAACTCCGATCTATCTGTATTAGGGCACCCGAAGATCCGAGAAAACACCTTGTCAGGCCCTGGCGAATTATCCACTCCAATTCGCCGCAGGTCAGCAAACGCCTCCTCCTCTGTAATCTGTGTCGGGCCTTCACCACGGCCTCTGCCCTTTTATATTTAATAAGGTCACTCGGGGAGCAATACTTCTGAAATTTCTTACATGTCTTATTTCCCTCACTGTTTGCCTCGGCAAACTCCTCAGCTGACCATGGTACATACTTTCTCCTATTTTAATGCCCGTTTTCATGGGAACCGCTGCCAAAGCAGTTTGCTGAATAATGTGCCCTAACCTGTCATTACAAAGATCCACATCGTCCTCATCCATGGCAGACGTTCATCCCATGAAGCATTAAACCACTTTAATACCCATTGAAACAAATATTTCTACAAGTGCCTCACACACATCATTCATATTCACAACGTTATGCCCTGCTGCGAGGTAGAGATACCCCACCCATCATAACTTCATTTACAGCTTCCCACGTAACACCATTTACACCAAGATACCTTCCTTTAACCTCCACAATCATTTTAATTTCCGCTGTACGACTAGATGTCTGATCAGTACAATTCATCGCATCCGTTATAAACATCACAATCTACATTTTGTCCACCAGTAAAGTATATTTAGTAAGAAAACTGGGATGACGACATATATCCACACATTTCACAGTCTTTTCTCTGACTGGTAACACTTTATCAACATTCCAAATCATAAATCAGAAAGAATAATTTCAAATAGTTCGGGCAATGTCTGTCCTGATACTAAACATTCGCACTCACTCCAACATTCGTTTGCAACTCCAACTCCGCCGACAGACCAAATCTGGGTATAACCCCAAATCGGTGTCCACCGCCACTTTCGACCACATCCCCTTAAATCTGCCCGCATCAGCACATCTGTGTGCACGCTGAAATCTGCCAACATCCGCAAATAAAAGCACACTCCATACCCGCTGACAATTGCAAATGCACGTTAGAATATCCCGGAGTAAAAATCACCCTGAACAGTTCACAAAATGGCAGCCGCGACATTATAAATCGGCACGCACTCCAATTTGAGTGCAACTCCAAATCCGCTGACAGGCTCAAATCCCAAATCCGTATAATCCCAAATCCGTATCCACTCCATATACGAGAACACACGACTAAATCTGTGCGCTTCCCGAAATCAAAAACGTGGATATTGCATACTGGACGATACAGTGCTAATTCTGCACAATTCCGAAAAAAAATTGCGCACTTATTGCGGGAGAAAAAAAAAATTCGGGAGCAGCAGACAGAATAGATCAGACCGACTCACAGAATTGTTTCACACTAAAGGACTTTACTTATACATGATATCATGGAGAGCCTTTTTGATAACAGCGTTTTTCAGAGGCTCTGCTTATCTTGCAGACCCGCTTCATGAAATAGGCACAGCTTACTTAAAGCACTTATCAATAACATTGCTTGACTGTGAACTTAGCGTTAGATTTCGACAAACAGGAGCATGACGTAAATGTGGTGCCATAACATTCTTCTTTAGACTTTAGCAAGAGTATGAGCTGAATTCTCAGACTCGCAAGTACTTGGCTAAATCCCAAGTCATCCGAGCTAAATTTTAAGAGTATTCACAAGTGATATATAGCCAAAGAGTCATATACTACCACAGCTCCAAACCCGCTGTCAGCTCCGCACACACATTAAATTATCCCAGAGAGATAATAATTTGAAACAGATCAGGAAATGGCTGCCTGGTAATACCATTAGTACCCATCCCATTTCAGCAAAGCGAGATCAAAGTCTATCGGCCCTTTATGGAAGGTTATTTTGGATCCTGGTTATTTGGGAAGAATATATCAGGGGTTGGGGTATATTATCAACATCCAGTATCTCCACATAGCTGCCTCGACGTTAAAAAATAAGGCCTAAAGTTCGTGGGCAAATCTTGAGCAACAACGTCAAACTTAAAAACACAATACGAACAGATTTGAAAAAAAATGTAAGTGCATTGATTAATAAATGAAACAAACTTGAGATTCGTCACGATCTTAAATCCAGAAAACCTGCTCGCACCCGAGTATGCCAAAGAAAGAATAAATTCAAACACTTCACAAAATATCGGTCTTCACAATTTTACAGTGCAGTTCAAAGTTTAAGTTTAAAGTTCAAAGTTTGAAATTAAATTATTTTAAAGCCTGGATAAATTAAACGACTTTGTGGCTCGTCAAAACCCATATCGATCGACAGCCACAATTTCGTATGCACCGATACACACCTAACGCTGCGTACATCCCCAAATCCGCTTCCACCCAATATTGGTGTGCACGCCCCAATCCGCACGGACTCCTAAACCCCTGTATAACCATATTTTCCGATACATTCCTAAATCTATGCACACCAACAAATCTGTGTGCAAACCCAAATCAGTTTCCACCTCACATTCATTTTAGATTATGCCAGAGCTAGAATCATTTTCAACCGTTCGCAAAACACTTCCCCCCTGAAGCGTCCCTCTTCTCCACAGTTACAACAGACAATACCAGCCGCACCTCTTCTTGCGAGACCCCGGCTGCTAGCAGCCATATTCATAGTCTCTCCCGTCAGAGAATCCGTCTCCCTATCAACTCTATCAGTGGGCCGCACCGGGACAGCTCAGTTCTCAACACTGCCACAATCTCCTCTACCAATCCTTTCGGTCAGTTCAACGAAGGGCACCACTAGCGAGGACCGTACCCTGCTGACGGTGGCGTCCCGGGCCTCCTACGCATTCTCTTCCTCTTGTACTTCTCCGATCAGCTGAACACAGTCGAAGTCCGCAAGCGATCAGTTTCTGGGACTGGGCGCCTTTCACTATCTGCTCCATTCTCAAATGATTCAATTCAACCGTCTGAATGACCTCTCTGTGCCACAGGCAATTTAGCTGCCCTGTCAGCCGAAAAAAAAACTGTCGGCAGGAAGCTTCTCCCCCTCCTCCTGACACACGTTCCGAAACCCAATCATGAGCGCCACTGGGCTTTCCGTCGCAACGAGCTCCTTTTCTAGTGCTTGCATTTAGGCTGCCGGAGTGACGGCGGGATTGTGAGTTTTACGGCTCTTAATAGGTCAGTAGCCCACCCGCTCAAACATTCACCCAATCACTGTCGGTTTATATTATCAGAGGAATGCCACTCATCTAACAACTGAGTGGGCTGTTCCACCCAAGTCTCATACTCCGTTTCCCCTTCAGCGATGGGCTTCGTTCCTGAGAACAGAGGGAGCATATCACAGCTGCGACCTTGAACGGGCATTTTTTCCATTTACTTACCAGGGAGCAACGTACAAGCAACGTACTCCTCGCTTGGAAGCTAAATAGACTTCCCAAATCACACTGCTCCCTGCTTCGCTTCGTAGGAACAAGACAACCTTGTCTCTGAAGTCCCCGCCCTTGGCTGCGGGAGTCTGGACTTGCGATTCGACCCGCTCTTCCAGACTCTCCTTTTCATGGAAGTGCGGCCAGTCCACGCCCCAGCCTCCTCTCCTGGGGCCCCAATTTAACCAGGCAGTTCCACTGCCTTTATGTCAGCGCTGGTCTGAACTAAAACGAAGTCTGTGCCCATTATTTTATCATATCTCCACCCCACAATCGTAACTTTCCCTGCAGTTTAACTGTACTTAAAACTGGAAATAACAATTCACCAGGAGTACGAATATCTATCCCACTCGATACGCTCGCATTCATTGCCAGTAACCCCGTGGATTCACACCACCGCTCAACCCCGGCAGCATCCACACCCCCGCATCGTCATCAGTTTACCTGGTCATAGTTTAGCACAGAATTAAACACACAACGCATTATTGGTTCAATGCAGCATCACAGAGCTTCCTAAATCCCGCACAATCCCCCACAATGGTAACCCGTTGGCCTCGTAAGTCAAGGGAAGACAATCACTGGCCCTGCCAAGCGGGTGAGACTGAGGTGCGAGTCCACCTCGAAAACCCCCGTTTTTTGTGGACGCTGCGTCATTTGTTACCCTGTAACAAATCAGTACCACGAAATGACAGACAATACAGCGCATACAACTTAACTTTATAATTCTTAATTTGACTACAGAGTTAATGAGGAGAAAGCGAAAAAACGAAAAGGTCCGATTTTAATGAAACAGTTTACTGTGCACTGGTTGGAGATCACGGTTTCTCCTTCGCTGATTCTCTTTCTATTTCCGCGGCCTTCGTTGGATCATGACTCCATTTTGGCGTTTTCTCTCTTCATGTCCGCCGAACAGAAGACCCAGATCCTCGATCCTCAGAACGTGGGGTGTCACGGACACTTTTCTCAGCAGCCGAAACGTAATTTGTCCCAACTCATTCCGAACAACCATTTCAATATCGGACTTTTCCCTCTCTGATTTTTTTTAAGATCAGGGTGGAATCAAGTTTGAGTAATTTATAAAATTAAAAAAAAACAGAGTGGAAAGTAAAAAAGAGCTCGAATTCTGCGGTTGGAATCTTATCGTCTCTGTGTCTCTGAAACTCTAAACAGACTTACGTAACTGACGTCAGCAATTACTTTTTAAGAGTTCCATTGTTTTATTGTAACTATGCGTCTATACAATAATTCAGCATACTTAAACACATGAATGACAAGAATCTTATCTGCTCATTAGCATTTTAGAATACAGTTACAGTCCTTACGTGAAGCAATTTTCTATATTAACTCGAAATTCAGAATCAGTGTACTAGAAATCTTGTGCAACATAATTTAACATTCTATAGAAACGCAGTTTAGAAAGGCTACTTTTCATATTGCTCCCGAATTATACCGATCTGTCTCCCAAAATACCACATGTAAATTTGTGACTTAAATGAAAACTAATCGTTAATTTCCCCAATGCTCTATTCTCACTGAATTTATTAGACTCACATCCAAGAGAGAGACCTTCACATTTCCAACACGTTGTCATGGATTCCACCTGGGCGAATGAGACTGAAAACACAGATTTAAAATGCGGAAAAGGGTCCATGCTCCTATTTTACTTCCTTCAGAAACTTCGCAAACAACTGACAATCTTAGAATAGTCATTACACAGTAACAGATCACTCCAGCGTAGACATCCACTTTGCTATCATCTATTTGCATGTGGAGAGTTTGATAAATGCTCCTAACGCATCTAGCTCTATTACCGCCCCGAGCAGGGTGTCCTGTATAAACTGCTGTCCTCTGACACCCACCGAAATGTTTACTTCCAATCACTTTAAAAATAATGCCTTCTTATATTAGCCATTTCGGAGATGGGAAAAAAAGCATCTAGGCACATATTCTATCAATGCCTCTCATCATCTAGTATACCTCTATCAATTCACACCTCATCCTCCTTATCTCCGAAGAGAAAAGTTTTGGCTCGGTTAACTGACATTCAAAGGGCATTACCTTAAGTCCAGGCAGTATCCAGGTGTATCCCCGTGCACCCTCACTAAAGCTGCCAAATCCTTCCATTAATAAACTTCTACCAACGCAGAAATAATATCACCAATACTTTGTCGTTTGCCCCAATTTCCCATCCAGACTAAACTAAAGATGCAACCTCCGGCGGATGTAAGTGTACCCAGTGATCAAGCAGATACCTCCATGAATTAATCTGTTTACCATGGAAAGGGACAGGAAATATGGAGCGTTCAGCTTACAGCGATGCCCGGAAACATGTCAACACTACGATTTAACATGCTAACGAAGAAAGGATTTTGAAGAAACATTGTTGAAATTATGAAACGAACTGGCAGACAGGTAGAGATAAGTAAAACTGAAATGATTAACAGACATTCGGATAGTTACATGGATGGACTAGGTGTATCTGGATATGGCTGACAAGCGGGCATGATATAAGCATAGTTACGGGCCTTGACTATAAAGACCAGTTGGGCTAAATACTTATTCCAATCTCTGTAATTCCATAAACCTATGATTCAATGAATAAATGGCAGATCTGGCAAATGCACTAATGTTTCACAACATTTGCTCCCATACTCTGCCAACCTGCAATTTGCACAGCAGCCCTCTGAATAAAAATATATACTTCATTACATTCTTCAGCTGTTTTCTGCACCCTGTTTACATTAGCCCACAGGCACACTTGTTAACCCAGAAACTTATCATTTGCAACATACATGCGAGCTGTTGTTTGGTAAATGGCAAACGATAGAAGATACTAACTAGGGTCGTTGAAATTGCCTAATAGAGCTAACGACATAAACATTATAACCACAAAGGCTGTTCTCTTGGTGCAGTATCCCCAGAGTTTGTCAACAAATTGCGATAGAGTGTTTTGATATGGCAACAATGAATATAGGATTGAGACAGGGTTTTCATAAATAAAGAAATATTTATTTAAACACAGTTCTACAACAAATGAAAAGTAAATAAACGACTAACTTAACCGGAAGTTAACTGCTATACGGCAACTCGAACAGTTCTTAAAGCGATAAATGCGAACACTTTTCTTAAAAGTGGTAAATGCCAAAAGTCCAAATGATTTACACAGTAATTTGGGAGAGACTTTCCAGAAGAAACGAATTCCTCGACGACGTGATGTTACTGCTGACCCCAGCCGAGAAATACATTGCCTGAAGGATTTACGACGAAGGAAATAAAAACGGTTTAAATGAACTGACCTTTTTCTTTGGCGAGTAACGCTGCACCCAACCCTTTCTGCTTTTACAGCAGGGATTATCTCAGATACAGGTTACTACCTTCTGAACGAGGATTCAATAATATTGATCCTATAGTAAACCGCCGACGACACCAACTTTACTCGATTCTTCGGGTTCTCGCACTTCGATAAATCGTCACTCTCTGACTGGACCAAAAGTGGCAGCGTTGTGGCGAAACTGCCAGCAATAACCTTTGAGACTTAAGACAGAAATTAAAACTCTAATTTAAAACAAATTTAACTCTAATTTAAAACCACGAACTGACCTGCGTCACAGCAAGGCTTTCCCGTTTTATACCTGTTGAAACAAGCCATCACACGACCTCTCACTGGCGGGAAAATTACATCATGTGACCTCTCACTGGCGGGAACTTACATCACCCCATCATCACAAGACCGTTACATAATGCACACCAGATAATCAATAACATCATGGTCATAAGAAAGTCACAAGAAACCCACGGGGTATGTGACAAGAGAAATTGAAAGAGAAACCCACTGTTAGTCAAATGACACTGTCCCTATTTACAACATTCGGTGCAAGAGCCTGTGCGCAAATATGAGTGATCTGCAATAAATTTACTTAATAATATATGTAATTCGTGTACACAATCGCAACGAAGACAACTAGTATGAGATCTATTTTTGCCATTTCTACCTGGTACAGGGGATAGATTTCCAAATTCCACATATTCCCAGAGACAAGGTACGCAATCGCCGTTAAATTAATCACAAAGAATTGAAAAGTTATTCCAGCAGAGTCAAAACTGAACCGTTTGACTTGCTGTATTGTTGATATTAAAGACAAATATTGACCGATATCAAACAAGAGTTCTCATTGGCTTATATGAGACGGAAAGACCTTCTCGTCCAAAGTCAAATGGCAAGTTCACCAAAGGAGCTGTCATGGTGTTGTTGTTGTAGAGACCCATTATTTTCTAAAGATACAAGCTGCGACATAGACACTATATATGGTAATCCTTCTTTCACTGGACACCATGACTGGCCGTACAGGTGTTTCACGTGGGAAAGCGTGGGAGTTCCCAAACAAAATATTTATCAGAAACAGATTCTACAATAAAACAACGTGCGACTGGCGACAACAAAAACAGTTCCGAAATGATTTATCAGAGATATATTGAAGGCAGGGGTCTTCTCACACACACGGAAAGCGCGAGTATAAGTTATTGTTATTTCGAGCGGATATCAACTCATTTCACTTTACCGCAACATGTCTTAACCCTTACATACTGTTCGGGTCAAATTTGACCCGTTTTGACATTTGACAGCAGTAACAATACCCTAAATGCCATTTTAAGCCGACATTTGATGACTTTTCCTGAAGTGACCTATTAATGTCAGATAGGCGATTTATACATTCTAAATAGACTTGTGGCTCAAGATTTGCTACAGACGCTTGTTATGAGGGGATTCTTGGGCCGGGTCATAATTGATCCGGACCAAACTGTGAAGGTAGTTAGTATGAACAGGTTGCCTGGGTTAAATCCACTACCGGAAATATTGAGAATGCACCACCTGTGGATAAATCACCGCTGTTGGACGTCATTTTCGTCCCCACATTGGACACGCTGAGCCTTGTAAAACTTGCAAAATGATGAAAGAAAAAAGATGAAGTGAACATTGCAGGAAAATAACACACCTGGAAGAAATATTAATGGAGAGAGATGGAGTGGATCGATATGTTATTGGGAGAAATACGAGTACTTCTTGTTAAACAGTGCAGTTCTGTGGGGGAAAATGGTATGGAATAAATCCACTTTTACGGAGAGTTTTGTGAAACAGTCTCCTTACATTAATCACAGATGACACTGCTACCCCATATCGGTTTAGACAATAGACAATAAGTGCAGTAGTAGGCCATTCGGCCCTTCGAGCCAACACCGCCATTCACTGTGATCATGGCTGATCATTTACAATCAGTACCCTGTTCTTGCGTTCTCCCCATATCCCTTGACTCCGCTATACTTATGAGCTCTATCTAACTCTTTCTTGAAAGCATTGGCCTCCACTGCCTTCTGAAGCAGAGCATTCCGCAGATCCACAACTCTCTGTGTGAAAAGTTTTTCCTCAACTCCGTTCTAAATAGCCTACTCCTTATTCTTAAACTGTGGCTTCTGGTTTTGGACTCCCCCAACATCAGCAACATGTTTCCTGCCTCTACCGTGTCCAATCCCTTAATAATCTTACATGTTTCAATCAGATCCCCTCTCATACTTCTAAATTTTCTATACAAGCCCAGTCGCTCCAATCATTCAACATATGACAATTGTGCCGTCCCGGGAATTAACCTCGTGAACCTACGCTGCACTCCCTCTATAGCAAGAACGTCCTTCCTCATATTTGGAGACCAAAACTGAACACAATACTCCAGGTGGGGTCTGAACAGGGCCCTCCACAACTGCAGAAGGAAATCTTTGCACTTATACTCAACTCCCCTTGCTATGAAAATCAACATGCCGTTAGCTTTCTTCACTGCCTGCTGTACCTGAATGCTTATTGTCAGTGACTGATGAGCAAGGACACATAGAATTCCTTGTACTTACCCTTTTCCTAACTTGACACCATTCAGATAGTAATCTGCCTTCCTGTTCTTGCCGCCAAAGTGGATAACCTCACATTAATCCACATTAAACTGCATCTGTCATGCATCTGCCCACTCACCCAACTTGTCCAAGTCACCCTGCATCCGACTGACACCCTCCTCATATTTCACTCTGCCACCCAGCTTTGTATCATCTGCAAATTTGCTAATGTTACCTTTAATCCCTTCATCTAAATCGTTAATGCACACTGTAATGTATAATGTATAAGACTGCAGTCCCAGCACCGAGCCTTGCGGTACCCCACTATCACTGCCTGCCATTCTGAAAAGGACCCTTTAATCCCCACTCTTTGTTTCCTGTCTGACAACCAATTTTCTATCCATGTCAGTACCCTGCCCCCAATACCATGTGTTCTAATTTTTCCCACTAATGTCTTATGTGGGACCTCATCAAAGGCTTCTGAAAGTCCAGGTACACTACATCCACTGGCTCTCCTTTGTCCATTTTCATAATTACATCCTCAAATAATTCCAAAAGATTAGTCAAGCAGGATTTCCCCTTCGTAAATCCATGCTAACTCGGACCGATCCTGCCACTGCTATCCAAATGTACCGCTATTTCATCTTTTATAATTGACTCCTGTATCTTCCCCACCACAGATGTCAGGCTAACTGGTCTATAATTCCTTGTTTTCCCTGTCTCTCCTTTCTTAAAAACTAGGATAAAATTAGCTACCCTCCAATCCTCAGGAACTGATCCTAAATCTATAGAACATTGGGAAATGATTACCCATGCGACCACGATTTCCAGAGCCATCTCTTTAAGTACCCTGGGAACTGAAGTACCACCAGGCCCTGGGAATTTATCAGTCTTCAGTCCCATCAGTGTACGCAACACCATTTTCTGCCCAATCTGTATTTCCTTCAGTACCTCCGTTACCCTAGGTCATCTGACCGCTGTTAGAACTGTCTGTGTCTACCCTAGTGAAGACAGATCCAAAGTACCTGTTCAACCCGTCTGCCATTTCCTTGTTCCCCAGCATATATTCACCCATTTCTGTCTTCAAGGTCCCAACTTTTTTTTTTCCTCTTCATATACCTAAAGAAGCTTTTACTATCCTCGTTATATTCTTGGCTAGCTTACCTTCGTACCTCATCTTTGCTACCTGCATTGCCTTTTTGGTTATCGTCTGTTGCTCTTTAAAAGTTTCCCAATTTTCTGGCTTCCCACTCATCTTTGCTATGTTATACTTATTCTCTTTTAATTTTCTACTGTCCTTGACATCCCTTGTCAGCCACGTTCGCCCCTTACTCCCCTTAGAATCTTTCTTCCTCTTTGGAATGAACTGATCCTGCACCTTCCGTATTATTCCCAGAAATAGCTGCCATTGTTGTTCCATTGTCATCCCTGCTAGGGTATCCTTCCAGTTAACTTTGGCCAGCTCCTCCCTCAAGGCTCCATAGTTGACATTAGAACCGTAGTATTACCTTTGCGACATGCTACTTTTAGCTCTTGATTCAACTTGCACCCTATATCCAGGCTACTATTTGGGGGCCTGTAGATAACTGCCATTAGGGTCCTTTTGCCCTTACAATTTCTCAGTTCTATCCATACTGACTCTACATCTCCTGATTCTCTGCCACCCCTCGCAAGGGACTGAATTTCATTCCTCACCAGCAGAGCAACCCCACCCCCTCTGCCCACCTGTCTGTCCTTTCGATAGGACGTATACCCTTGAATATTCATTTCCCAGCCCTGGTCCTCTTGCAGCCATGTCTCTGTTATTCCTACTTGCCAATTTCCAACCGAGCCTCAAGCTCATCCACTTTATTTCTCACATTCGTACATTCATATATATTACTTTTTATCCATTACTCCCCTCACTTCTCACACCGACCCCTACTCCACTTGGCCATACTCTCTGATCCCTTCCTGAGCTTTCTGCCCCTTTAATTCTGTTGTCCTTCGTAACTTTTCTTATTCTCTCTTTTCCTTTAACTACATCCTTATATTTCCAGTTCGTCTCCTCACCCCCCACTTCCCGTGTTTAGGCGTGATGACCTTCGAGATACATAACTAATGTAATCGTTTACCAAGTTGTTTATCATCCAGACCGACCACTGCTTTTGCACCAAACCGATCTGAAAGCAGTTGTGAGCACTCCCCTTCCAGGAAAAGATTATTGAATTCAAAAATCAAATTAACTGTCCTCCCTTAATCTCAGAATCTTAATTCATTTCGCCTATTCTTACTACTGATAATTATTTGAGAGTGATAGTGCACGTTGTAAAAGTATTGAGACTAAGGATTATTTTATGTGAAACGCACCAATTATGTGTCATGGAGAAAGAATGTACAACGTTCTCGTTTGAAGGTGTGAATAAACAAAATTAAACATAGTTGTTATTTTGTGATTCCACCGAGGAAGCGATTTTAATTGCACGATGACGAAATTGATACAAATGAAAACAATTCTGAAGTGTTTGTTCAGTGTACTGTCACTGATGTGACTGACCACGTGGGATGATTAATTGTCAGAGTGCCCGTTCCTCTCCTCTATAAGAACTTGCAAAGCAAACAACAGTAGATATCGGCAGTTGGACTATTTTCAACTGATCACCAATTCAAACAGAAAATGGGATATCCAGCAATTTACTACATCGCGAGTATTTACTATCCTGTACTAGCAGCGACTGGTATCCCTGGTAAGTAACTGGATTTGGTTACTGCTGTATGTGCGTGGTGCCTCATCTGATGAGTGTTTGAAACGTATTTGGGTTTAAATATGTATTTTAATTTATTCTTTCATTTTTCTCTCGAAGTGTTACTCTATTCTGGTATCCGATCATTTGGTCAATATTAACAAGTGATTGAGTGTTAATATTGCTACAGTTCTAGCATTTTACCTTACTCCAACTTCCAGTGTCCCCATCAGGTATTGTTCTGAATCTGATTCTGCATCAACATTGAGATTCCCACGATTACTAACCCTGGCTAACCTGCGAGACCCTGGCTTTTCGGCGTCGCGGGTTTTTTTTTTAAATCTCTGATATGTATATTTTTTTCTGTTTATTTGTCTTTGAAATTGCCAGAATAACGTGCAAAACTTCTCCGTTTTAGAACATAGAACATTGAACAGCACAGCACAGACAGGTTCTTCGGCCAACAATGTTGTGCCGGCCCTTAAACGCTGCCTCCGATATAACCCGCCTCCACCTTAAATTCCTCCATATACCTGTTTTTCTGCGTCCTTCTTCCTTAGGCGGGTTTTAATTTAGATAAAATATGATATATTGTATTTCTTACATCCATCTCACAACGTGAGAATGCCATTTTTTTCTATTGCGTCTCGGTCCCAATGTACAAATTGAACATTATTTGCCACCTGTAAATCAAAGAATCAATTTAGCTCTGCCGTCGCTCCTCTCCAAAATGTTATCTCCGAAGAAGCAGCTTCCACGAGCGCATTTTATGGCCGCAATATATAAAACCTTCAACATTCTCAGCTATAATCATGGGTCTGTCTAGATCAGGGGGTCGATAAGCAGGCGATTGGAAAACCTGCTGTCAACTGCAAAGCTGCGGTTCAACTGTTACTCGGTTGCGTCGTTATCATCCAATCGTAGGACAGTGATGGAGCCTGTGCGAACAATATTTCCACTCTCGGAATCGAGGGCCGCCTGACCCGGCATAGGATCAGATGTCTGAGGCTCACTCAATCCGATACAACACATTTCTTTGCACCTATATCAAGTAAAAATTTCAGGGCTTTTGCGCATGAACCTAACTCGTCTTTGCTTCCTTGCAGTTAATTTAGTGGCGATTGTGATCCTGTCTCTGGGAAACTGCGGACTCTCTAAATGCATCTCCCGTTACCTGGTGGGAATGGCAGCAGCTGATTTAATGTGTGTTATATTGCTGTTGTACTCGGTCATATAAAAAATATTTATATGTATTCCCTTACTTTGCTCATTACACCGGTTTGCGCTGTGACGCTTGTCCTGAAGCTCGCAACCGTGGACTGTTCTGTTTGGCTCACAGTGGCTTTCACCTTCGATCGCTGCATTGCAATCTGCAGTCAAAAGCTGCGGGAACGATACTGCACCGAGAGGACAGCGACTATTGTGATTGTAATTGTCTGTTTAGGATGTTGTGCGAAAAATGTTCCATTCTACCTTGCGGTAGAACCTTACATTATCATTGACAACATACCCTGGCGTTGCATTGCGACAACGGAGTACCTAACTTTACCAGCGTGAAGAGCATTCCAGTCGTTTAACACCATCAGTACAGCTTTATTGCCGATCGGTTTGACTCTACTTTTTAATGCTTTAACAGTCAGTCTATTATCGCGGCAAACAGAGTTCGCCGAGGGCTCAGGAACAGCAGAGAGAAAAAGAATGATCCAGAGGTGGCGAACCGGAGAAAGTCAATAATTTTGTTGTTCGCTCTGTCAGCCAATTTCATATTGTTGTGGATCCCCTATATTGTATATACTATGAACTTGCAAGTTCAGAATTACTCTTACACTGACAGATATTTGAATACCCCGACGTATATCCTGCAAGAGATTGGGTTCATGTTGCAGTTTCTCTCCACCTGCACCAACACCTGTATCTACACTCTGTCACAGAGGAAATTCAGGGAGCAATTGACGTATGGACTCAAACATCTGCTCAGATTAAGTGGTCGGCTCTGTAGATAAAACGCATGTCCGATTGTAAAGTTCGTTGGGAGTTCAAATAAATGTCGATATCATTCAGATTTCCGGGCAGTTAACCATATTTTCATGCAGCCTGGTGGGGAACATTAATAACTTGTCATTACCGGTTCGTTCAGCAAATTAACTCAGTTAATTTGGGAAGATGTGCCAACGAATGAAGACTCGCTAATGAGATCTTCACGTGAGCAGAGACTGCATTGAAAAATGCCAACCACCCACGTGATGCTGGTGTGATTTTTCTTCCATTACTACAGGTCCATTACAATTCACAGATTAACGGTTTCTGACACACGAGCGGACTTTCTTGTTGAGAACCTGAGCAATACGTCGAGAACATGGAAAGCCCGTGACGGTTAAAGTGAGCTAGAATGATTGTAACATCCATTGCATTGGTGCTTTTCGAATGCCTTTCCGTTCTGGAAAAGCGTAGTCCTTTACATAAACGGAAGTTTAATAACGATACTATCGTCTGACCCATAAGTGGACATGCTTAGCAGCTGACTTCACTGGGTTGTTATGCAGCTGCGGCGTGTAAATGCAAGCCGGCTTGTCTTCCACTGAGGTTTGGTGCTTATACCCAATCTAGAACCATGGTAATTCTAAGATAAGAGCCGCTTCTCTTTGGAAGGATGTGCTAAAACTGGAGACGGTTCAAAGGCGGTTACTAAAATGGTTCCAGGATTGAATGGCTTATCAAATAAAGAACATTTAATGGTTATCACTACAGCTTTATTCCCGATTGGTTTGATTCTATTGGTGAAAGTAATATTTGTAATGTTGTTTCGCTTAGGAAGCACGCGGCTCTTTATGAAAACTGGTTTAAAATGTCTGGTAAACGAAACTCTCATTTGACCTGTGTTACGTACCCAGTAACTGGGTTTACAGACCAGCAGAAATAGAAGGATCCGTTGGAGTCTGGTGGTACCAAAAACTGGTTTAAAATGCCTGGTAAACGAAACT
>NW_027332144.1:0-30353 GCF_048418815.1 Hemitrygon akajei | reverse complement strand
CCCCCTCCATTACTCACCACCAATACCTCCGCCTCCCGTTACTCACCAGCAATCCCTCCCCCTCCCGTTACTCACCACCAATACCTCCCCCTCCCGTTACTCACCACCAATCCCTCCCCCTCCCGTTACTCACCAGCAATCCCTCCCCCTCCCGTTGCTCACCACCAATCCCTCCCCCTCTGTTACTCACCACCAATTCCTCCCCATCCCGTTACTGACCACCAATCCCTCACCCTCCCGTTACTCACCACCAATCCCTCCCCCTCCATTACTCACCACTAATACCTCCACCTCCCGTTACTCACCAGCAATCCCTCCCCCTCCCGTTACTCACCACCAATCCCTCCCCCTCCCGTTGCTCACCACCAATCCCTCCCCCTCCGTTACTCACCACCAATCCCTCCCAATCCCGTTACTGACCACCAATCCCTCCCCCTCCCGTTACTCACCACCAATCCCTCCCCCTCCGTTACTCACCACCAATCCCTCCCCATCCCGTTACTCACCACCAATCCCTCTCCATCCCGTTACTGACCACCAATCCCTCCCCCTCCCGTTACTCACCACCAATCCCTCCCCCTCCATTATTCACCACCTATCCCTCCCCCTCCCGTTACTGAACACCAATCCCTCCCCATCCCGTTACTGACCACCAATCCCTCCCCCTCCCGTTACTCACCACCAATCCCTCCCCCTCCATTACTCACCACCAATTCCTCCCCATCCCGTTACTCACCACCAATCCCTCCCCGGTTACTCACCACCAATCACTCCCCCTCCTCCCGTTACTCACCACCAATCCCTCCCCCTCCCGTTGCTCACCACCAATCCCTCCCCCTCCGTTACTCACCACCAATCCCTCCCCATCCCGTTACTCACCACCAATCCCTCCCCCTCCGTTACTCACCACCAATCCCTCCCCATCCCGTGACAGACCACCAATCCCTCCCCCGGTTACTCACCACCAATCCCTGCCCCTCCGTTACTCACCACCAATCCCTCCCCATCCCGTTACTGACCACCAATCCCTCCCCCGGTTACTCACCACCAATCACTCCCTTTACTCAACGGCAATCCCTCCCCCTCCGTTACTCACCACCAATCCCTCCCCATCCCGTTACTGACCACCAATACCTCCCCCTCCCGTTGTTCACCACCAATCCCTACCCATCCCATTATTGACCACCAATCCCTCCCCCTCCCGTTACTGACCACCAATCCCTCCCCTTCCGTTACTGACCATCAATCCCACCCCCTCCCGTTACTCACCACCAATCCCTCCCCCTCCGTTACTCACCAGCAATCACTCCCCATCCCGTTACTGACCACCAATCCCTCCCCCTCCCGTTACTCACCACCAATCCCTCCCCATCCCGTTACTGACCACCAATCCCTCCCCCTCCCGTTACTCACCAGCAATCCCTCCCCCTCCCGTTGCTCACTACCAATCCCTCCCCCTCTGTTACTCACCACCAATCCCTCCCCCTCCGTTACTCACCACCAATCCCTCCCCCTCCCGTTGCTCACCACCAATCCCTCCCCCTCCCGTTACTCACCACCAATCCCTCCCCCTCCCATTACTCACCAGCAATCCCTCCCCCTCCCGTTGCTCACCACCAATCCCTCCCCCTCTGTTACTCACCACCAATCCCCCCCCCCTCCGTTACTCACCACCAATCCCTCCCCCGGTTACTCACCACCAATCCCTCCCCCTCCATTACTCACCACCAATACCTCCGCCTCCCGTTACTCACCAGCAATCCCTCCCCCTCCCGTTACTCACCACCAATACCTCCCCCTCCCGTTACTCACCACCAATCCCTCCCCCTCCCGTTACTCACCAGCAATCCCTCCCCCTCCCGTTGCTCACCACCAATCCCTCCCCCTCTGTTACTCACCACCAATTCCTCCCCATCCCGTTACTGACCACCAATCCCTCACCCTCCCGTTACTCACCACCAATCCCTCCCCCTCCATTACTCACCACTAATACCTCCACCTCCCGTTACTCACCAGCAATCCCTCCCCCTCCCGTTACTCACCACCAATCCCTCCCCCTCCCGTTGCTCACCACCAATCCCTCCCCCTCCGTTACTCACCACCAATCCCTCCCAATCCCGTTACTGACCACCAATCCCTCCCCCTCCCGTTACTCACCACCAATCCCTCCCCCTCCGTTACTCACCACCAATCCCTCCCCATCCCGTTACTCACCACCAATCCCTCTCCATCCCGTTACTGACCACCAATCCCTCCCCCTCCCGTTACTCACCACCAATCCCTCCCCCTCCATTATTCACCACCTATCCCTCCCCCTCCCGTTACTGAACACCAATCCCTCCCCATCCCGTTACTGACCACCAATCCCTCCCCCTCCCGTTACTCACCACCAATCCCTCCCCCTCCATTACTCACCACCAATTCCTCCCCATCCCGTTACTCACCACCAATCCCTCCCCCGGTTACTCACCACCAATCACTCCCCCTCCTCCCGTTACTCACCACCAATCCCTCCCCCTCCCGTTGCTCACCACCAATCCCTCCCCCTCCGTTACTCACCACCAATCCCTCCCCATCCCGTTACTCACCACCAATCCCTCCCCCTCCGTTACTCACCACCAATCCCTCCCCATCCCGTGACAGACCACCAATCCCTCCCCCGGTTACTCACCACCAATCCCTGCCCCTCCGTTACTCACCACCAATCCCTCCCCATCCCGTTACTGACCACCAATCCCTCCCCCGGTTACTCACCACCAATCACTCCCTTTACTCAACGGCAATCCCTCCCCCTCCGTTACTCACCACCAATCCCTCCCCATCCCGTTACTGACCACCAATACCTCCCCCTCCCGTTGTTCACCACCAATCCCTACCCATCCCATTATTGACCACCAATCCCTCCCCCTCCCGTTACTGACCACCAATCCCTCCCCTTCCGTTACTGACCATCAATCCCACCCCCTCCCGTTACTCACCACCAATCCCTCCCCCTCCGTTACTCACCAGCAATCACTCCCCATCCCGTTACTGACCACCAATCCCTCCCCCTCCCGTTACTCACCACCAATCCCTCCCCATCCCGTTACTGACCACCAATCCCTCCCCCCTCCGTTACTCACCACCAATCCCTCCCCCTCCTGTTACTGACCACCAATCCCTCCCCATCTTGTTACTGACCACAAATCCAGCTCCCCCCTTGTTACTGATCACCAATACCTACCGCCAATTTTGTCCAAGAATCCCAGCCCACTCTTGTCATTGAGTAGGGAAACCTGCCCATCTTTGCTGACACCAAATCTCCTCCTCCCGTTCCTGACCCCCAGTCCTCCCGAGTCTTGTAAAGGAAAACCGAACCCCCTGCTACTGATCCTCTCTCATACCTGATCACCAATCACAGCTGTCCCTTTCTCATTACTGACCACCAATCCATTCCACTCTCGTTACTGACCAGCAATCACCCTCCTCCCGTTACTCACCACCAATCACTCCCCCTCCATTACTCACCACCAATCCCTCCCCCGGTTACTCACTAGCAATCCCTCCCCCTCCGTTACTCACCACCAATCCCTCCCCCTCCATTACTCACCACCAATCCCTCCCCATCCCGTTACTGACCACTAATCCCTCCCCCTCCCGTTACTCACCACCAATACCTCCCCCTCCCGTTACTCACCACCAGTCCCTCCCCCTCCCGTTACTGACCACCAATCCCTCCCCCTCCCGTTACTCACCACCAATCCCTCCCCCTCCCGTTGCTCACCACCAATCCCTCCCCCTCCCGTTACTCACCACCAATCCCTCCCCCTCCCGTTACTCACCACCAATCCCTCCCCCTCCCGTTACTCACCAGCAATCCCTCCCCCTCCCGTTGCTCACTACCAATCCCTCCCCCTCTGTTACTCACCACCAATCCCTCCCCCTCCGTTACTCACCACCAATCCCTCCCCCTCCCGTTGCTCACCACCAATCCCTCCCCCTCCCGTTACTCACCACCAATCCCTCCCCCTCCCATTACTCACCAGCAATCCCTCCCCCTCCCGTTGCTCACCACCAATCCCTCCCCCCTCTGTTACTCACCACCAATCCCCCCCCCCTCCGTTACTCACCACCAATCCCTCCCCCGGTTACTCACCACCAATCCCTCCCCCTCCATTACTCACCACCAATACCTCCGCCTCCCGTTACTCACCAGCAATCCCTCCCCCTCCCGTTACTCACCACCAATACCTCCCCCTCCCGTTACTCACCACCAATCCCTCCCCCTCCCGTTACTCACCAGCAATCCCTCCCCCTCCCGTTGCTCACCACCAATCCCTCCCCCTCTGTTACTCACCACCAATTCCTCCCCATCCCGTTACTGACCACCAATCCCTCACCCTCCCCGTTACTCACCACCAATCCCTCCCCCTCCATTACTCACCACCAATACCTCCACCTCCCGTTACTCACCAGCAATCCCTCCCCCTCCCGTTACTCACCACCAATCCCTCCCCCTCCCGTTACTGACCACTAATCCCTCCCCCTCCCGTTACTCACCACCAATCCCTCCCCCTCCCGTTACTCACCACCAATCCCTCCCCCTCCCGTTGCTCACCACCAATCCCTCCCCCTCCATTACTCACCACCAATTCCTCCCCATCCCGTTACTGACCACCAATCCCTCCCCCGGTTACTCACCACCAATCCCTCCCCTCCCGTTGCTCACCACCAATCCCTCCCCCTCCGTTACTGACCACCAATCCCTCCCCATCCCGTTACTAACCACCAATCCCTCCCCCTCCCGTTGCTCACAACCAATCCCTCCCCCTCCGTTACTCACCACCAATCCCTCCCCATCCCGTTACTGACCACCAATCCCTCCCCCTCCCGTTACTCACCACCAATCCCTCCCCATCCGGTACTCACCACCAATCCCTCCCCCTCTGTTACTCACCACCAATCCCTCCCCCTCCATTACTCACCACCAATTCCTCCCATCCCGTTACTGACCACCAATCCCCTCCCCCTCCCGTTACTCACCCACCAATCACTCCTGTTACTCACCAGCAATCCCTCCCCCTCCCGTTGCTCACCACCAGTCCCCCCCCCTCCCGTTGCTCACCACCAATCCCTCCCCCTCCGTTACACCAATCCCTCCCCCACCGTTACTCACCACCAATCCCTCCCCCACCATTACTCACCACCAATTCCTCCCCATCCCGTTACTGACCACCACATCCCGCCCCCGGTTACTCACCACCAGTCACTCCCCCTCCTCCGGTTACTCACCACCAATCACTCCCCCTCCTCCCGTTACTCACCACCAATCCCTCCCCCTCCCGTTACTGACCACCAATCCCTCCCCCTCCCGTTACTCACCAGCAATCCCTCCCCCTCCCGTTGCTCACCACCAATCCCTCCCCCTCTGTTACTCACCACCAATCCCTCCCACCCTCCGTTACTCACCACCAATCCCTCCCCCTCCGGTGCTCACCACCAATCCCTCCCCCTCTGTTACTCACCACCAATCCCTCCCCCTCCGTTACTGACCACCAATACTCCCCCTCCCGTTGCTCACAACCAATCCCTCCCCATCCCATTACTGACCACCAATCCCTCCCCCTCCCGTTACTGACCACCAATCCCTCCCCCTCCGTTACTGACCATCAATCCCACCCCCTCCCGTTACTCACCACCAATCCCTCCCCCTCCGTTACTCACCACCAATCACTCCCATCCCGTTACTGACCACCAATCCCTCCCCCTCCCGTTACTCACCACCAATCCCTCCCCATCCCGTTACTGACCACCAATCCCTCCCCCCTCCCCGTTACTCACCACCAATCCCTCCCCCTCCTGTTACTGACCACCAATCCCTCCCCATCCCGTTACTCACCACCAATCCCTCCCCCTCCGTTACTCACCACCAATCCCTCCCCCTCCGTTACTCCCCACCAATCCCTCCCCCTCCATTACTCACCACCAATTCCTCCCCATCCCGTTACTGACCACCAATCCCTCCCCCGGTTACTCACCACTAATCACTCCCCCTCCTCCCGTTACACACCACCAATCCCTCCCCCTCCCGGTTGCTTACCACCAATCCCTCCCCCTCCGTTACTCACCACCAATCCCTCCCCATCCCGTTACTGACCACCAATCCCTCCCCCTCCCGTTACTGACCACCAATCCTCCCCATCCGTTACTCACCACCAATCCCTCCCCCTCTGTTACTCACCACCAATCCCTCCCCCTCCATTACTCACCACCAATTCCTCCCCATCCCGTTACGGACCACCAATCCCTCCCCCTCCCGTTACTCACCACCAATCACTCCTGTTACTCACCAGCAATCCCTCCCCCTCCGTTGCTCACCACCAGTCCCTCCCCCTCCCGGTTGCTCACCACCAATCCCTCCCCCTCCGTTACTCACCACCAATCCCTCCCCCTCCGTTACTCACCACCAATCCCTCCCCATCCCGTGACAGACCACCAATCCCTCCCCCGGTTACTCACCACCAATCCCTGCCCCTCCGTTACTCACCACCAATCCCTCCCCATCCCGTTACTGACCACCAATCCCTCCCCCGGTTACTCACCACCAATCACTCCCTTTACTCAACGGCAATCCCTCCCCCTCCGTTACTCACCACCAATCCCTCCCCATCCCGTTACTGACCACCAATACCTCCCCCTCCCGTTGCTCACCACCAATCCCTCCCCATCCCATTACTGACCACCAATCCCTCCCCTCCCGTTACTGACCAACAATCCCTCCCCATCCGTTACTGACCATCAATCCCACCCCCTCCCGTTACTCACCACCAATCCCTCCCCCTCCGTTACTCACCACCAATCACTCCCATCCCGTTACTGATCACCAATCCCTCCCCCTCCCGTTACTCACCACCAATCCCTCCCCATCCCGTTACTGACCACCAATCCCTCCCCCTCCCCGTTACTCACCACCAATCCCTCCCCCTCCTGTTACTGACCACCAATCCCTCCCCCTCCCGTTACTCACCACCAATCCCTCCCCCTCCTGTTACTGACCACCAATCCCTCCCCATCTTGTTACTGACCACCAATCCAGCTCCCCCCCTTGTTACTGATCACCAATACCTACCGCCATTTTTGTCCAAGAATCCCAGCCCACTCTTGTCATTGAGTAGGAAACCTGCCCATCTTTGCTGACACCAAATCTCCTCCTCCCGTTCCTGACCCCCAGTCCTCCCGAGTCTTGTAAAGGAAAACCGAACCCCCCTGCTACTGATCCTCTCTCATACCTGATCACCAATCACAGCTGTCCCTTTCTCATTACTGACCACCAATCCATTCCACTCTCGTTACTGACCAGCAATCACCCTCCTCCCGTTACTCACCACAATCACTCCCCCTCCATTACTCACCACCAATCCCTCCCCCGGTTACTCACTAGCAATCCCTCCCCCTCCGTTACTCACCACCAATCCCTCCCCCTCCATTACTCACCACCAATCCCTCCCCATCCCGTTACTGACCACTAATCCCTCCCCCTCCCGTTACTCACCACCAATACCTCCCCCTCCCGTTACTCACCACCAATCCCTCCCCCTCCCGTTGCTCACCCACCAATCCCTCCCCCTCCCGTTACTGACCACAAATCCCTCCCCCTCCCGTTACTCACCACCAATCACTCCTGTTACTCACCAGCAATCCCTCCCCCTCCCGTTGCTCACCACCAGTCCCTCCCCCTCCCGTTGCTCACCACCAATCCCTCCCCCTCCGTTACTCACCACCAATTACTCCCCCTCCGTTACTCACCACCAATCCCTCCCCCTCCATTACTCACCACCAATTCCTCCCCATCCCGTTACTGACCACCAATCCCTCCCCCGGTTACTCACCACCAGTCACTCCCCCTCCTCCGGTTACTCACCACCAATCACTCCCCCTCCTCCCGTTACTCACCACCAATCCCTCCCCCTCCCGTTACTGACCACCAATCCCTCCCCCTCCCGTTACTCACCAGCAATCCCTCCCCCTCCCGTTACTGACCACCAATCCCTCCCCCTCCGTTACTGACCATCAATCCCACCCCCTCCCGTTACTCACCACCAATCCCTCCCCCTCCGTTACTCACCACCAATCACTCCCCATCCCGTTACTGACCACCAATCCCTCCCCCTCCCGTTACTCACCACCAATCCCTCCCCATCCCGTTACTTACCACCAATCCCTCCCCCTCCCGTTACTCACCACCAATCCCTCCCCCTCCCGTTACTCACCAGCAATCCCTCCCCCTCCCGTTGCTCACCACCAATCCCTCCCCCTCTGTTACTCACCACCAATTCCTCCCCATCCGTTACTGACCACCAATCCCTCACCCTCCCGTTACTCACCACCAATCCCTCACCCTCCGTTACTCACCACCAATACCTCCACCTCCCGTTACTCACCAGCAATCCCTCCCCATCCCGTTACTGACCACCAATCCCTCACCCTCCCGTTACTCACCACCAATCCCTCCCCCTCCGTTACTCACCACCAATACCTCCACCTCCCGTTACTCACCAGCAATCCCTCCCCATCCCGTTACTGACCACCAATCCCTCACCCTCCCGTTACTCACCACCAATCCCTCACCCTCCGTTACTCACCACCAATACCTCCACCTCCCGTTACTCACCAGCAATCCCTCCCCATCCCGTTACTGACCACCAATCCCTCACCCTCCCGTTACTCACCACCAATCCCTCCCCCTCCGTTACTCACCACCAATACCTCCACCTCCCGTTACTCACCACCAATCCCTCCCCATCCCGTTACTGACCACCAATCCCTCACCCTCCCGTTACTCACCACCAATCCCTCCCCCTCCGTTACTCACCACCAATACCTCCACCTCCCGTTACTCACCAGCAATCCCTCCCCCTCCCGTTACTCACCACCAATACCTCCCCCTCCCGTTACCCACCACCAATCCCTCCCCCTCCCGTTACTCACCAGCAATCCCTCCCCCTCCCGTTCCTCACCACCAATCCCTCCCCCTCCCGTTGCTCACCACCAATCCCTCCCCCTCCATTACTCACCACCAATTCCTCCCCATCCCGTTACTGACCACCAATCCCTCCCCCGGTTACTCACCACCAATCACTCCCCCTCCTCCCGTTACTCACCACCAATCCCCCCCCTCCCGTTGCTCACCACCAATCACTCCCCCTCCTCCCGTTACTCACCACCAATCCCTCCCCCTCCCGTTGCTCACCACCAATCCCTCCCCCTCCCGTTACTCACCACCAATCCCTCCCCCTCCATTACTCACCACCAATTCCTCCCCATCCCGTTACTGACCACCAATCCCTCCCCCGGTTACTCACCACCAATCCCTCCCCCTCCGTTACTCACCACCAATCCCTCCCCCTCCGTTACTCACCACCAATCCCTCCCCCTCCATTACTCACCACCAATCCCTCCCCCTCCATTACTCACCACCAATTCCTCCCCATCCCGTTACTCACCACCAATCCCTCCCCCTCTGTTACTCACCACCAATCCCTCCCCCTCCCGTTGCTCACCACCAATCCCTCCCCCTCCCGTTACTCCCCACCAATCCCTCCCCCTCCATTACTCACCACCAATTCCTCCCCATCCCGTTACTGACCACCAATCCCTCCCCCGGTTACTCACCACTAATCACTACCCCTCCTCCCGTTACACACCACCAATCCCTCCCCCTCCCGTTGCTCACCACCAATCCGTCCCCCTCCGTTACTCACCACCAATCCCTCCCCATCCCGTTACTGACCACCAATCCCTCGCCCTCCCGTTACTCACCACCAATCCCTCCCCATCCGTTACTCACCACCAATCCCTCCCCCTCTGTTACTCACCACCAATCCCTCCCCCTCCATTACTCACCACCAATTCCTCCCTATCCCGTTACTGACCACAAATCCCTCCCCCTCCCGTTACTCACCACCAATCACTCCTGTTACTCACCAGCAATCCCTCCCCCTCCCGTTGCTCACCACCAGTCCCTCCCCCTCCCGTTGCTCACCACCAATCCCTCCCCCTCCGTTACTCACCACCAATTACTCCCCCTCCGTTACTCACCACCAATCCCTCCCCCTCCATTACTCACCACCAATTCCTCCCCATCCCGTTACTGACCACCAATCCCTCCCCCGGTTACTCACCACCAGTCACTCCCCCTCCTCCGGTTACTCACCACCAATCACTCCCCCTCCTCCCGTTACTCACCACCAATCCCTCCCCCTCCCGTTACTGACCACCAATCCCTCCCCCTCCCGTTACTCACCAGCAATCCCTCCCCCTCCCGTTACTGACCACCAATCCCTCCCCCTCCATTACTGACCATCAATCCCACCCCCTCCCGTTACTCACCACCAATCCCTCCCCCTCCGTTACTCACCACCAATCCCTCCCCATCCCGTTACTGACCACCAATCCCTCCCCCTCCCGTTACTCACCACCAATCCCTCCCCATCCCGTTACTGACCACCAATCCCTCCCCCTCCCGTTACTCACCACCAATCCCTCCCCCTCCCGTTACTCACCAGCAATCCCTCCCCCTCCCGTTGCTCACCACCAATCCCTCCCCCTCTGTTACTCACCACCAATTCCTCCCCATCCGTTACTCACCACCAATCCCTCCCCATCCCGTTACTCACCACCAATCCCTCACCCTCCGTTACTCACCACCAATACCTCCACCTCCCGTTACTCACCAGCAATCCCTCCCCATCCCGTTACTGACCACCAATCCCTCACCCTCCCGTTACTCACCACCAATCCCTCCCCCTCCGTTACTCACCACCAATACCTCCACCTCCCGTTACTCACCACCAATCCCTCCCCATCCCGTTACTGACCACCAATCCCTCACCCTCCCGTTACTCACCAGCAATCCCTCACCCTCCGTTACTCACCACCAATACCTCCACCTCCCGTTACTCACCAGCAATCCCTCCCCATCCCGTTACTGACCACCAATCCCTCACCCTCCCGTTACTCACCACCAATCCCTCCCCCTCCGTTACTCACCACCAATACCTCCACCTCCCGTTACTCACCAGCAATCCCTCCCCATCCCGTTACTGACCACCAATCCCTCACCCTCCCGTTACTCACCACCAATCCCTCACCCTCCGTTACTCACCACCAATACCTCCACCTCCCGTTACTCACCAGCAATCCCTCCCCATCCCGTTACTGACCACCAATCCCTCACCCTCCCGTTACTCACCACCAATCCCTCCCCCTCCGTTACTCACCACCAATACCTCCACCTCCCGTTACTCACCACCAATCCCTCCCCATCCCGTTACTGACCACCAATCCCTCACCCTCCCGTTACTCACCACCAATCCCTCCCCCTCCGTTACTCACCACCAATACCTCCACCTCCCGTTACTCACCAGCAATCCCTCCCCCTCCCGTTACTCACCACCAATACCTCCCCCTCCCGTTACCCACCACCAATCCCTCCCCCTCCCGTTACTCACCAGCAATCCCTCCCCCTCCCGTTCCTCACCACCAATCCCTCCCCCTCCCGTTGCTCACCACCAATCCCTCCCCCTCCATTACTCACCACCAATTCCTCCCCATCCCGTTACTGACCACCAATCCCTCCCCCGGTTACTCACCACCAATCACTCCCCCTCCTCCCGTTACTCACCACCAATCCCCCCCTCCCGTTGCTCACCACCAATCACTCCCCCTCCTCCCGTTACTCACCACCAATCCCTCCCCCTCCCGTTGCTCACCACCAATCCCTCCCCCTCCCGTTACTCACCACCAATCCCTCCCCCTCCATTACTCACCACCAATTCCTCCCCATCCCGTTACTGACCACCAATCCCTCCCCCGGTTACTCACCACCAATCCCTCCCCCTCCGTTACTCACCACCAATCCCTCCCCCTCCGTTACTCACCACCAATCCCTCCCCCTCCATTACTCACCACCAATCCCTCCCCCTCCATTACTCACCACCAATTCCTCCCCATCCCGTTACTCACCACCAATCCCTCCCCCTCTGTTACTCACCACCAATCCCTCCCCCTCCCGTTGCTCACCACCAATCCCTCCCCCTCCCGTTACTCCCCACCAATCCCTCCCCCTCCATTACTCACCACCAATTCCTCCCCATCCCGTTACTGACCACCAATCCCTCCCCCGGTTACTCACCACTAATCACTCCCCCTCCTCCCGTTACACACCACCAATCCCTCCCCCTCCCGTAGCTCACCACCAATCCCTCCCCCTCCGTTACTCACCACCAATCCCTCCCCATCCCGTTACTGACCACCAATCCCTCCCCCTCCCGTTACTCACCACCAATCCCTCCCCATCCGTTACTCACCACCAATCCCTCCCCCTCTGTTACTCACCACCAATCCCTCCCCCTCCATTACTCACCACCAATTCCTCCCCATCCCGTTACTGACCACAAATCCCTCCCCCTCCCGTTACTCACCACCAATCACTCCTGTTACTCACCAGCAATCCCTCCCCCTCCCGTTGCTCACCACCAGTCCCTCCCCCTCCCGTTGCTCACCACCAATCCCTCCCCCTCCGTTACTCACCACCAATTACTCCCCCTCCGTTACTCACCACCAATCCCTCCCCCTCCATTACTCACCACCAATTCCTCCCCATCCCGTTACTGACCACCAATCCCTCCCCCGGTTACTCACCACCAGTCACTCCCCCTCCTCCGGTTACTCACCACCAATCACTCCCCCTCCTCCCGTTACTCACCACCAATCCCTCCCCCTCCCGTTACTGACCACCAATCCCTCCCCCTCCCGTTACTCACCAGCAATCCCTCCCCCTCCCGTTGCTCACCACCAATCCCTCCCCCTCTGTTACTCACCACCAATCCCTCCCCCTCCGTTACTCACCACCAATCCCTCCCCCTCCGGTTGCTCACCACCAATCCCTCCCCCTCTGTTAGTCACCACCAATCCCTCCCCCTCCGTTACTGACCACCAATACCTCCCCCTCCCGTTGCTCACAACCAATCCCTCCCCATCCCATTACTGACCACCAATCCCTCCCCCTCCGTTACTGACCATCAATCCCACCCCCTCCCGTTTCTCACCACCAATCCCTCCCCCTCCGTTACTCACCACCAATCACTCCCCATCCCGTTACTGACCACCAATCCCTCCCCCTCCCGTTACTCACCACCAATCCCTCCCCATCCCGTTACTGACCACCAATCCCTCCCCCTCCCGTTACTCACCACCAATCCCTCCCCCTCCTGTTACTGACCACCAATCCCTCCCCATCCCGTTACTCACCACCAATCCCTCCCCCTCCGTTACTCACCACCAATCCCTCCCCCTCCGTTACTCCCCACCAATCCCTCCCCCTCCATTACTCACCACCAATTCCTCCCCATCCCGTTATTGACCACCAATCCCTCCCCCGGTTACTCACCACTAATCACTCCCCCTCCTCCCGTTACACACCACCAATCCCTCCCCCTCCCGTTGCTTACCACCAATCCCTCCCCCTCCGTTACTCACCACCAATCCCTCCCCATCCCGTTACTGACCACCAATCCCTCCCCCTCCCGTTACTAACCACCAATCCCTCCCCATCCGTTACTCACCACCAATCCCTCCCCCTCTGTTACTCACCACCAATCCCTCCCCCTCCATTACTCACCACCAATTCCTCCCCATCCCGTTACGGACCACCAATCCCTCCCCCTCCCGTTACTCACCACCAATCACTCCTGTTACTCACCAGCAATCCCTCCCCCTCCCGTTGCTCACCACCAGTCCCTCCCCCTCCCGTTGCTCACCACCAATCCCTCCCCCTCCGTTACTCACCACCAATCCGTCCCCCTCCGTTACTCACCACCAATCCCTCCCCCTCCATTACTCACCACCAATTCCTCCCCATCCCGTTACTGACCACCAATCCCTCCCCCGGTTACTCACCACCAGTCACTCCCCCTCCTCCGGTTACTCACCACCAATCACTCCCCCTCCTCCCGTTACTCACCACCAATCCCTCCCCCTCCCGTTACTGACCACCAATCCCTCCCCCTCCCGTTACTCACCAGCAATCCCTCCCCCTCCTGTTGCTCACCACCAATCCCTCCCCCTCTGTTACTCACCACCAATCCCTCCCCCTCCGTTACTCACCACCAATCCCTCCCCCTCCGGTTGCTCACCACCAATCCCTCCCCCTCTGTTACTCACCACCAATGCCTCCCCCTCCGTTACTGACCACCAATACCTCCCCCTCCCGTTGCTCACCACCAATCCCTCCCCATCCCATTACTGACCACCAATCCCTCCCCTTCCCGTTACTGACCACCAATCCCTCCCCCTCCGTTACTGACCATCAATCCCACCCCCTCCCGTTACTCACCACCAATCCCTCCCCCTCCGTTACTCACCACCAATCACTCCCCATCCCGTTACTGACCACCAATCCCTCCCCCTCCCGTTACTCACCACCAATCCCTCCCCATCCCGTTACTGACCACCAATCCCTCCCCCTCCCGTTACTCACCACCAATCCCTCCCCCTCCTGTTACTGACCACCAATCCCTCCCCATCTTCTTACTGACCACCAATCCAGCTCCCCCCTTGTTACTGATCACCAATACCTACCGCCATTTTTGTCCAAGAATCCCAGCCCACTCTTGTCATTGAGTAGGGAAACCTGCCCATCTTTGCTGACACCAAATCTCCTCCTCCCGTTCCTGACCCCCAGTCCTCCCGAGTCTTGTAAAGGAAAACCGAACCCCCTGCTACTGATCCTCTCTCATACCTGATCACCAATCACAGCTGTCCCTTTCTCATTACTGACCACCAATCCATTCCACTCTCGTTACTGACCAGCAATCACCCTCCTCCCGTTACTCACCACCAATCACTCCCCCTCCATTAATGACCACCAATCCCTCCCCCGGTTACTCACTAGCAATCCCTCCCCCTCCGTTACTCACCACCAATCCCTCCCCCACCATTACTCACCACCAATCCCTCCCCATCCCGTTACTGACCACCAATCCCTCCCCCGGTTACTCACCACCAATCACTCCCCCTCCTCCGGTTACTCACCACCAATCACTCCCCCTCCTCCCGTTACTCACCACCAATCCCTCCCCCTCCCGTTACTGACCACCAATCCCTCCCCCTCCCGTTACTCACCACCAATCCCTCCCCCTCCCGTTGCTCACCACCAATCCCTCCCCCTCTGTTACTCACCACCAATCCCTCCCCCTCCGTTACTCACCACCAATCCCTCCCCCGGTTACTCACCACCAATCCCTCCCCCTCCCGTTGCTCACCACCAATCCCTCCCCCTCCATTACTCACCACCAATTCCTCCCCATCCCGTTACTGACCACCAATCCCTCCCCCTCCCGTTACTCACCACCAATCACTCCTGTTACTCACCAGCAATCCCTCCCCCTCCCGTTGCTCACCACCAGTCCCTCCCCCTCCCGTTGCTCACCACCAATCCCTCCCCCTCCGTTACTCACCACCAATCCCTCCCCTCCGTTACTCACCAGCAATCCCTCGCCCTCTGTTACTCACCACCAATTCCTCCCCATCCCGTTACTGACCACCAATCCATCCCCCTCCCGTTACGGACCACCAATCCCTCCCCCGGTTACTCACCACCAATCCCTCCCCTTCCCGTTGCTCACCAGCAATCCCTCCCCCTCCATTACTCACCACCAATTCCTCCCCATCCTGTTACTGACCACCAATCCCTCCCCCGGTTACTCACCACCAATCACTCCCCCTCCTCCCGTTACTCACCACCAATCCCTCCCCCTCCCGTTGCTCACCACCAATCCCTCCCCCTCTGTTACTCACCACCAATCCCTCCCCATCCCGTTACTGACCACCAATCCCTCCCCCTGCCGTTACTCACCACCAATCCCTCCCCATCCGTTACTCACCACCAATCCCTCCCCATCCCTTTACTGACCACCAATCCCTCCCCCTGCCGTTACTGATCACCAATCCCTCCCCCGGTTACTCACCACCAATCCCTCCCCCTCCCGTTGCTCACCACCAATCCCTCCCCCTCCATTACTCACCACCAATTCCTCCCCATCCCGTTACTGACCACCAATCCCTCCCCCGGTTACTCACCACCAATCACTCCCCCTCCTCCCGTTACTCACCACCAATCCCTCCCCCTCCGGTTGCTCACCACCAATCCCTCCCCCTCCGTTAATCACCACCAATCCCTCCACATCCCGTTACTGACCAACAATCCCTCCCCCTCCCGTTACTCACCACCAATCCCTCCCCATCCATTACTCACCTCCAATCCCTCCCGCTCCGTTACTCACCACCAATCCCTCCCCCTCCATTACTCACCACCAATTCCTCCCCATCCCGTTACTGACCACCAAACCCTCCCCCTCCCGTTACTCACCACCAATCACTCCTGTTACTCACCAGCAATCCCTCCCCCTCCCGTTGCTCACCACCAGTCCCTCCCCCTCCCGTTGCTCACCACCAATCCCTCCCCCTCCGTTACTCACCACCAATCCCTCCCCCTCCGTTATTCACCACCAATCCCTCCCCCTCCATTACTCACCACCAATTCCTCCCCATCCCGTTACTATCCACCAATCCCTCCCCCGGTTACTCACCACCAATCACTCCCCCTCCTCCCGTTACTCACCACCAATCACTCCCCCTCCTCCCGTTACTCACCACCAATCAATCCCCCTCCCGTTGCTCACCACCAATCCCTCCCCCTCCGTTACTCACCACCAATCCCTCCCCATCCCGTTACTGACCACCAATCCCTCCCCCTCCCGTTACTCACCACCAATCCCTCCCCCTCTGTTACTCACCACCAATCCCTCCCCCTCCCGTTGCTCACCACCAATCCCTCCCCCTCCATTACTCACCACCAATTCCTCCCCATCCCGTTACTGACCACCAATCCCTCCCCCGGTTACTCACCACCAATCCCGCCCCATCCGTTACTCACCACCAATCCCTCCCCCTCCGTTACTCACCACCAATCCCTCCCCCTCCATTACTCACCACCAATTCCTCCCCATCCCGTTACTCACCACCAATCCCTCCCCCTCCGTTACTCACCACCAATACCTCCACCTCCCGTTACTCACCAGCAATGCCTCCCCCACTCCGTTACTCACCACCAATACCTCCCCCTCCCGTTACCCACCACCAATCCCTCCCCCTCCCGTTACTCACCAGCAATCCCTCCCCCTCCCGTTCCTCACCACCAATCCCTCCCCCTCCCGTTGCTCACCACCAATCCCTCCCCCTCCATTACTCACCACCAATTCCTCCCCATCCCGTTACTGACCACCAATCCCTCCCCCGGTTACTCACCACCAATCACTCCCCCTCCTCCCGTTACTCACCACCAATCCCCCCCCTCCCGTTGCTCACCACCAATCACTCCCCCTCCTCCCGTTACTCACCACCAATCCCTCCCCCTCCCGTTGCTCACCACCAATCCCTCCCCCTCCCGTTACTCACCACCAATCCCTCCCCCTCCATTACTCACCACCAATTCCTCCCCATCCCGTTACTGACCACCAATCCCTCCCCCGGTTACTCACCACCAATCCCTCCCCCTCCGTTACTCACCACCAATCCATCCCCCTCCATTACTCACCACCAATCCCTCCCCCTCCATTACTCACCACCAATTCCACCCCATCCCGTTACTCACCACCAATCCCTCCCCCTCTGTTACTCACCACCAATCCCTCCCCCTCCCGTTGCTCACCACCAATCACTCCCCCTCCCGTTACTCCCCACCAATCCCTCCCCCTCCATTACTCACCACCAATTCCTCCCCATCCCGTTACTGACCACCAATCCCTCCCCCGGTTACTCACCACTAATCACTCCCCCTCCTCCCGTTACACACCACCAATCCCTCCCCCTCCCGTTGCTCACCACCAATCCCTCCCCCTCCGTTACTCACCACCAATCCCTCCCCATCCCGTTACTGACCACCAATCCCTCCCCCTCCCGTTACTCACCACCAATCCCTCCCCATCCGTTACTCACCACCAATCCCTCCCCCTCTGTTACTCACCACCAATCCCTCCCCCTCCATTACTCACCACCAATTCCTCCCCATCCCGTTACTGACCACAAATCCCTCCCCCTCCCGTTACTCACCACCAATCACTCCTGTTACTCACCAGCAATCCCTCCCCCTCCCGTTGCTCACCACCAGTCCCTCCCCCTCCCTTTGCTCACCACCAATCCCTCCCCCTCCGTTACTCACCACCAATTACTCCCCCTCCGTTACTCACCACAAATCCCTCCCCCTCCATTACTCACCACCAATTCCTCCCCATCCCGTTACTGACCACCAATCCCTCCCCCGGTTACTCACCACCAGTCACTCCCCCTCCTCCGGTTACTCACCACCAATCACTCCCCCTCCTCCCGTTACTCACCACCAATCCCTCCCCCTCCCGTTAATGACCACCAATCCCTCCCCCTCCCGTTACTCACCAGCAATCCCTCCCCCTCCCGTTGCTCACCACCAATCCCTCCCCCTCTGTTACTCACCACCAATCCCTCCCCCTCCGTTACTCACCACCAATCCCTCCCCCTCCGGTTGCTCACCACCAATCCCTCCCCCTCTGTTAGTCACCACCAATCCCTCCCCCTCCGTTACTGACCACCAATACCTCCCCCTCCCGTTGCTCACAACCAATCCCTCCCCATCCCATTACTGACCACCAATCCCTCCCCCTCCCGTTACTGACCACCAATCCCTCCCCCTCCGTTACTGACCATCAATCCCACCCCCTCCCGTTACTCACCACCAATCCCTCCCCCTCCGTTACTCACCACCAATCACTCCCCATCCCGTTACTGACCACCAATCCCTCCCCCTCCCGTTACTCACCACCAATCCCTCCCCATCCCGTTACTGACCACCAATCCCTCCCCCTCCCGTTACTCACCACCAATCCCTCCCCCTCCTGTTACTGACCACCAATCCCTCCCCATCCCGTTACTCACCACCAATCCCTCCCCCTCCGTTACTCACCACCAATCCCTCCCCCTCCGTTACTCCCCACCAATCCCTCCCCCTCCATTACTCACCACCAATTCCTCCCCATCCCGTTATTGACCACCAATCCCACCCCCGGTTACTCACCACTAATCACTCCCCCTCCTCCCGTTACACACCACCAATCCCTCCCCCTCCCGTTGCTTACCACCAATCCCTCCCCCTCCGTTACTCACCACCAATCCCTCCCCATCCCGTTACTGACCACCAATCCCTCCCCCTCCCGTTACTAACCACCAATCCCTCCCCATCCGTTACTCACCACCAATCCCTCCCCCTCTGTTACTCACCACAAATCCCTCCCCCTCCATTACTCACCACCAATTCCTCCCCATCCCGTTACGGACCACCAAACCCTCCCCCTCCCGTTACTCACCACCAATCACTCCTGTTACTCACCAGCAATCCCTCCCCCTCCCGTTGCTCACCACCAGTCCCTCCCCCTCCCGTTGCTCACCACCAATCCCTCCCCCTCCGTTACTCACCACCAATCCCTCCCCCTCCGTTACTCACCACCAATCCCTCCCACTCCATTACTCACCACCAATTCCTCCCCATCCCGTTACTGACCACCAATCCCTCCCCCGGTTACTCACCACCAGTCACTCCCCCTCCTCCGGTTACTCACCACCAATCACTCCCCCTCCTCCCGTTACTCACCACCAATCCCTCCCCCTCCCGTTACTGACCACCAATCCCTCCCCCTCCCGTTACTCACCAGCAATCCCTCCCCCTCCCGTTGCTCACCACCAATCCCTCCCCCTCTGTTACTCACCACCAATCCCTCCCCCTCCGTTACTCACCACCAATCCCTCCCCCTCCGGTTGCTCACCACCAATCCCTCCCCCTCTGTTAGTCACCACCAATCCCTCCCCCTCCGTTACTGACCACCAATACCTCCCCCTCCCGTTGCTCACAACCAATCCCTCCCCATCCCATTACTGACCACCAATCCCTCCCCCTCCCGTTACTGACCACCAATCCCTCCCCCTCCGTTACTGACCATCAATCCCACCCCCTCCCGTTACTCACCACCAATCCCTCCCCCTCCGTTACTCACCACCAATCACTCCCCATCCCGTTACTGACCACCAATCCCTCCCCCTCCCGTTACTCACCACCAATCCCTCCCCATCCCGTTACTGACCACCAATCCCTCCCCCTCCCGTTACTCACCACCAATCCCTCCCCCTCCTGTTACTGACCACCAATCCCTCCCCATCCCGTTACTCACCACCAATCCCTCCCCCTCCGTTACTCACCACCAATCCCTCCCCCTCCGTTACTCCCCACCAATCCCTCCCCCTCCATTACTCACCACCAATTCCTCCCAATCCCGTTATTGACCACCAATCCCTCCCCCGGTTACTCACCACTAATCACTCCCCCTCCTCCCGTTACACACCACCAATCCCTCCCCCTCCCGTTGCTTACCACCAATCCCTCCCCCTCCGTTACTCACCACCAATCCCTCCCCATCCCGTTACTGACCACCAATCCCTCCCCCTCCCGTTACTAACCACCAATCCCTCCCCATCCCGTTACTCACCACCAATCCCTCCCCCTCCGTTACTCACCACCAATACCTCCACCTCCCGTTACTCACCAGCAATGCCTCCCCCTCCCGTTACTCACCACCAATACCTCCCCCTCCCGTTACCCACCACCAATCCCTCCCCCTCCCGTTACTCACCAGCAATCCCTCCCCCTCCCGTTCCTCACCACCAATCCCTCCCCCTCCCGTTGCTCACCACCAATCCCTCCCCCTCCATTACTCACCACCAATTCCTCCCCATCCCGTTACTGACCACCAATCCCTCCCCCGGTTACTCACCACCAATCACTCCCCCTCCTCCCGTTACTCACCACCAATCCCCCCCCTCCCGTTGCTCACCACCAATCACTCCCCCTCCTCCCGTTACTCACCACCAATCCCTCCCCCTCCCGTTGCTCACCACCAATCCCTCCCCCTCCCGTTACTCACCACCAATCCCTCCCCCTCCATTACTCACCACCAATTCCTCCCCATCCCGTTACTGACCACCAATCCCTCCCCCGGTTACTCACCACCAATCCCTCCCCCTCCGTTACTCACCACCAATCCCTCCCCCTCCATTACTCACCACCAATCCCTCCCCCTCCATTACTCACCACCAATTCCACCCCATCCCGTTACTCACCACCAATCCCTCCCCCTCTGTTACTCACCACCAATCCCTCCCCCTCCCGTTGCTCACCACCAATCACTCCCCCTCCCGTTACTCCCCACCAATCCCTCCCCCTCCATTACTCACCACCAATTCCTCCCCATCCCGTTACTGACCACCAATCCCTCCCCCGGTTACTCACCACTAATCACTCCCCCTCCTCCCGTTACACACCACCAATCCCTCCCCCTCCCGTTGCTCACCACCAATCCCTCCCCCTCCGTTACTCACCACCAATCCCTCCCCATCCCGTTACTGACCACCAATCCCTCCCCCTCCCGTTACTCACCACCAATCCCTCCCCATCCGTTACTCACCACCAATCCCTCCCCCTCTGTTACTCACCACCAATCCCTCCCCCTCCATTACTCACCACCAATTCCTCCCCATCCCGTTACTGACCACAAATCCCTCCCCCTCCCGTTACTCACCACCAATCACTCCTGTTACTCACCAGCAATCCCTCCCCCTCCCGTTGCTCACCACCAGTCCCTCCCCCTCCCTTTGCTCACCACCAATCCCTCCCCCTCCGTTACTCACCACCAATTACTCCCCCTCCGTTACTCACCACAAATCCCTCCCCCTCCATTACTCACCACCAATTCCTCCCCATCCCGTTACTGACCACCAATCCCTCCCCCGGTTACTCACCACCAGTCACTCCCCCTCCTCCGGTTACTCACCACCAATCACTCCCCCTCCTCCCGTTACTCACCACCAATCCCTCCCCCTCCCGTTAATGACCACCAATCCCTCCCCCTCCCGTTACTCACCAGCAATCCCTCCCCCTCCCGTTGCTCACCACCAATCCCTCCCCCTCTGTTACTCACCACCAATCCCTCCCCCTCCGTTACTCACCACCAATCCCTCCCCCTCCGGTTGCTCACCACCAATCCCTCCCCCTCTGTTAGTCACCACCAATCCCTCCCCCTCCGTTACTGACCACCAATACCTCCCCCTCCCGTTGCTCACAACCAATCCCTCCCCATCCCATTACTGACCACCAATCCCTCCCCCTCCCGTTACTGACCACCAATCCCTCCCCCTCCGTTACTGACCATCAATCCCACCCCCTCCCGTTACTCACCACCAATCCCTCCCCCTCCGTTACTCACCACCAATCACTCCCCATCCCGTTACTGACCACCAATCCCTCCCCCTCCCGTTACTCACCACCAATCCCTCCCCATCCCGTTACTGACCACCAATCCCTCCCCCTCCCGTTACTCACCACCAATCCCTCCCCCTCCTGTTACTGACCACCAATCCCTCCCCATCCCGTTACTCACCACCAATCCCTCCCCCTCCGTTACTCACCACCAATCCCTCCCCCTCCGTTACTCCCCACCAATCCCTCCCCCTCCATTACTCACCACCAATTCCTCCCCATCCCGTTATTGACCACCAATCCCTCCCCCGGTTACTCACCACTAATCACTCCCCCCTCCTCCCGTTACACACCACCAATCCCTCCCCCTCCCGTTGCTTACCACCAATCCCTCCCCCTCCGTTACTCACCACCAATCCCTCCCCATCCCGTTACTGACCACCAATCCCTCCCCCTCCCGTTACTAACCACCAATCCCTCCCCATCCGTTACTCACCACCAATCCCTCCCCCTCTGTTACTCACCACCAATCCCTCCCCCTCCATTACTCACCACCAATTCCTCCCCATCCCGTTACGGACCACCAAACCCTCCCCCTCCCGTTACTCACCACCAATCACTCCTGTTACTCACCAGCAATCCCTCCCCCTCCCGTTGCTCACCACCAGTCCCTCCCCCTCCCGTTGCTCACCACCAATCCCTCCCCCTCCGTTACTCACCACCAATCCCTCCCCCTCCGTTACTCACCACCAATCCCTCCCACTCCATTACTCACCACCAATTCCTCCCCATCCCGTTACTGACCACCAATCCCTCCCCCGGTTACTCACCACCAGTCACTCCCCCTCCTCCGGTTACTCACCACCAATCACTCCCCCTCCTCCCGTTACTCACCACCAATCCCTCCCCCTCCCGTTACTGACCACCAATCCCTCCCCCTCCCGTTACTCACCAGCAATCCCTCCCCCTCCCGTTGCTCACCACCAATCCCTCCCCCTCTGTTACTCACCACCAATCCCTCCCCCTCCGTTACTCACCACCAATCCCTCCCCCTCCGGTTGCTCACCACCAATCCCTCCCCCTCTGTTAGTCACCACCAATCCCTCCCCCTCCGTTACTGACCACCAATACCTCCCCCTCCCGTTGCTCACAACCAATCCCTCCCCATCCCATTACTGACCACCAATCCCTCCCCCTCCCGTTACTGACCACCAATCCCTCCCCCTCCGTTACTGACCATCAATCCCACCCCCTCCCGTTACTCACCACCAATCCCTCCCCCTCCGTTACTCACCACCAATCACTCCCCATCCCGTTACTGACCACCAATCCCTCCCCCTCCCGTTACTCACCACCAATCCCTCCCCATCCCGTTACTGACCACCAATCCCTCCCCCTCCCGTTACTCACCACCAATCCCTCCCCCTCCTGTTACTGACCACCAATCCCTCCCCATCCCGTTACTCACCACCAATCCCTCCCCCTCCGTTACTCACCACCAATCCCTCCCCCTCCGTTACTCCCCACCAATCCCTCCCCCTCCATTACTCACCACCAATTCCTCCCAATCCCGTTATTGACCACCAATCCCTCCCCCGGTTACTCACCACTAATCACTCCCCCTCCTCCTGTTACACACCACCAATCCCTCCCCCTCCCGTTGCTTACCACCAATCCCTCCCCCTCCGTTACTCACCACCAATCCCTCCCCATCCCGTTACTGACCACCAATCCCTCCCCCTCCCGTTACTAACCACCAATCCCTCCCCATCCGTTACTCACCACCAATCCCTCCCCCTCTGTTACTCACCACCAATCCCTCCCCCTCCATTACTCACCACCAATTCCTCCCCATCCCGTTACGGACCACCAATCCCTCCCCCTCCCGTTACTCACCACCAATCACTCCTGTTACTCACCAGCAATCCCTCCCCCTCCCGTTGCTCACCACCAGTCCCTCCCCCTCCCGTTGCTCACCACCAATCCCTCCCCCTCCGTTACTCACCACCAATCCCTCCCCCTCCGTTACTCACCACCAATCCCTCCCCCTCCATTACTCACCACCAATTCCTCCCCATCCCGTTACTGACCACCAATCCCTCCCCCGGTTACTCACCACCAGTCACTCACCCTCCTCCGGTTACTCACCACCAATCACTCCCCCTCCTCCCGTTACTCACCACCAATCCCTCCCCCTCCCGTTACTCACCACCAATCCCTCCCCCTCCCGTTACTCACCAGCAATCCCTCCCCCTCCTGTTGCTCACCACCAATCCCTCCCCCTCTGTTACTCACCACCAATCCCTCCCCCTCCGTTACTCACCACCAATCCCTCCCCCTCCGGTTGCTCACCACCAATCCCTCCCCCTCTGTTACTCACCACCAATGCCTCCCCCTCCGTTACTGACCACCAATACCTCCCCTCCCGTTGCTCACCACCAATCCCTCCCCATCCATTACTGACCACCAATCCCTCCCCCTCCCGTTACTGACCACCAATCCCTCCCCCTCCGTTACTGACCATCAATCCCACCCCCTCCCGTTACTCACCACCAATCCCTCCCCCTCCGTTACTCACCACCAATCACTCCCCATCCCGTTACTGACCACCAATCCCTCCCCCTCCCGTACTCACCACCAATCCCTCCCCATCCCGTTACTGACCACCAATCCCTCCCCCTCCCGTTACTCACCACCAATCCCTCCCCCTCCTGTTACTGACCACCAATCCCTCCCCATCTTGTTACTGACCACCAATCCAGCTCCCCCCTTGTTACTGATCACCAATACCTACCGCCATTTTTGTCCAAGAATCCCAGCCCACTCTTGTCATTGAGTAGGGAAACCTGCCCATCTTTGCTGACACCAAATCTCCTCCTCCCGTTCCTGACCCCCAGTCCTCCCGAGTCTTGTAAAGGAAAACCGAACCCCCCTGCTACTGATCCTCTCTCATACCTGATCACCAATCACAGCTGTCCCTTTCTCATTACTGACCACCAATCCATTCCACTCTCGTTACTGACCAGCAATCACCCTCCTCCCGTTACTCACCACCAATCACTCCCCCTCCATTATGACCACCAATCCCTCCCCCGGTTACTCACTAGCAATCCCTCCCCCTCCGTTACTCACCACCAATCCCTCCCCCACCATTACTCACCACCAATCCCTCCCCATCCCGTTACTGACCACCAATTCCTCCCCCGGTTACTCACCACCAATCACTCCCCCTCCTCCGGTTACTCACCACCAATCACTCCCCCCTCCTCCCGTTACTCTCCACCATCCCTCCCCCTCCCGTTACTGACCACCAATCCCTCCCCCTCCCGTTACTCACCACCAATCCCCTCCCCCCTCTGTTACTCACCACCAATCCCTCCCCCTCCGTTACTCACCACCAATCCCTCCCCCGGTTACTCACCACCAATCCCTCCCCCTCCCGTTGCTCACCACCAATCCCTCCCCCTCCATTACTCACCACAATTCCTCCCCATCCCGTTACTGACCACCAATCCCTCCCCCTCCCGTTACTCACCACCAATCACTCCTGTTACTCACCAGCAATCCCTCCCCCTCCCGTTGCTCACCTCCAGTCCCTCCCCCTCCCGTTGCTCACCACCAATCCCTCCCCCTCCGTTACTCACCACCAATCCCTCCCCTCCGTTACTCCCCACCAATCCCTCCCCCTCCATTACTCACCACCAATTCCTCCCCATCCCTTTACTGACCACCAATCCTCCCCCGGTTACTCACCACCAATCACTCCCCATCCTCCCGTTACTCACCACCAATCACTCCCGTTACTCACCAGCAATCCCTCGCCCTCTGTTACTCACCACCAATTCCTCCCCATCCCGTTACTGACCACCAATCCATCCCCACCTCCCGTTACGGACCACCAATCCCTCCCCCCGGTTACTCACCACCAATCCCTCCCCTTCCCGTTGCTCACCAGCAATCCCTCCCCCTCCATTACTCACCACCAATTCCTCCCCATCCTGTTACTGACCACCAATCCCTCCCCCGGTTACTCACCACCAATCACTCCCCTCCTCCCGTTACTCACCACCAATCCCTCCCCCTCCCGTTGCTCACCACCAATCCCTCCCCCTCTGTTACTCACCACCAATCCCTCCCCATCCCGTTACTGACCACCAATCCCTCCCCCTGCCGTTACTCACCACCAATCCCTCCCCATCCGTTACTCACCACCAATCCCTCCCCATCCCTTTACTGATCACCAATCCCTCCCCCTGCCGTTACTGATCACCAATCCCTCCCCCGGTTACTCACCACCAATCCCTCCCCCTCCCGTTGCTCACCACCAATCCCTCCCCCTCCATTACTCACCACCAATTCCTCCCCATCCCGTTACTGACCACCAATCCCTCCCCCGGTTACTCACCACCAATCACTCCCCCTCCTCCCGTTACTCACCACCAATCCCTCCCCCTCCGGTTGCTCACCACCAATCCCTCCCCCTCCGTTAATCACCACCAATCCCTCCACATCCCGTTACTGACCAACAATCCCTCCCCCTCCCGTTACTCACCACCAATCCCTCCCCATCCATTACTCACCACCAATCCCTCCCGCTCCGTTACTCACCACAATCCCTCCCCCTCCATTACTCACCACCAATTCCTCCCCATCCCGTTACTGACCACCAAACCCTCCCCCTCCCGTTACTCACCACCAATCACTCCTGTTACTCACCAGCAATCCCTCCCCCTCCCGTTGCTCACCACCAGTCCCTCCCCCTCCCGTTGCTCACCACCAATCCCTCCCCCTCCGTTACTCACCACCAATCCCTCCCCCTCCGTTATTCACCACCAATCCCTCCCCCTCCATTACTCACCACCAATTCCTCCCCATCCCGTTACTGACCACCAATCCCTCCCCCGGTTACTCACCACCAATCACTCCCCCTCCTCCCGTTACTCACCACCAATCACTCCCCCTCCTCCCGTTACTCACCACCAATCAATCCCCCTCCCGTTGCTCACCACCAATCCCTCCCCCTCCGTTACTCACCACCAATCCCTCCCCATCCCGTTACTGACCACCAATCCCTCCCCCTCCCGTTACTCACCACCAATCCCACCCCCGGTTACTCACCACCAATCCCGCCCAATCCGTTACTCACCACCAATCCCTCCCCCTCCGTTACTCACCACCAATCCCTCCCCCTCCATTACTCACCACCAATTCCTCCCCATCCCGTTACTCACACCAATCCCTCCCCCTCCGTTACTCCCCACCAATACCTCCACCTCCCGTTACTCACCAGCAATCCCTCCCCCCCCGTTTCTCACCCACCAATACCTCCCCCTCCCGTTACCCACCACCAATCCCTCCTCCTCCAGTGTACTCACCAGCAATCCCTCCCCCTCCCCGTCCTCACCACCAATCCCTCCCCCTCCCCGTTGCTCACACCAATCCCTCCCCCTCCATTACTCACCACCAATTCTCCCCATCCCGTTACTGACCACCAATCCCCTCCCCCGGTTACTCACCACCAATCACTCCCCCTCCTCCCGTTATTCACCACCAATCCCCCCCCTCCCGTTGCTCACCACCAATCACTCCCCCTCCTCCCCGTTACTCACCACCAATCCCTCCCCCTCCCGTTGCTCACCACCAATCCCTCCCCCCTCCCGTTACTCACCACCAATCCCTCCCCCTCCATTACTCACCACCAATTCCTCCCCATCCCGTTACTGACCACCAATCCCTCCCCCGGTTACTCACCACCAATCCCTCCCCCTCCGTTACTCACCACCATTCCCTCCCCCTCCATTACTCACCACCAATCCCTCCCCCCTCCATTACTCACCACCAATTCCACCCCATCCCGTTACTCACCACCAATCCCTCCCCCTCTGTTACTCACCACCAATCCCTCCCCCTCCCGTTGCTCACCACCAATCATTCCCCCTCCCGTTACTCCCCACCAATCCCTCCCCCTCCATTACTCACCACCAATTCCTCCCCATCCCGTTACTGACCTCCAATCCCTCCCCCGGTTCTCCACCACTAATCACTCCCCCTCCTCCCGTTACAAACCACCAATCCCTCCCCCTCCCGTTGCTCACCACCAATCCCTCCCCCTCCGTTACTCACCACCAATCCCTCCCCATCCCGTTACTGACCACCAATCCCTCCCCCTCCCGTTACTCACCACCAATCCCTCCCCATCCGTTACTCACCACCAATCCCTCCCCCTCTGTTACTCACCACCAATCCCTCCCCCTCCATTACTCACCACCAATTCCTCCCCATCCCGTTACTGACCACAAATCCCTCCCCCTCCCGTTACCTCACCACCAATCACTCCTGTTTACTCACCAGCAATCCCTCCCCCTCCCGTTGCTCACCACCAGTCCCTCCCCCTCCCGTTGCTCACCACCAATCCCTCCCCTCCGTTACTCACCACCAATTACTCCCCCTCCGTTACTCACCACCAATCCCTCCCCCTCCATTACTCACCACCAATTCCTCCCCATCCCGTTACTGACCACCAATCCCTCCCCCTCCTGTTACTGACCACCAATCCCTCCCCATCCCGTTACTCACCACCAATCCCTCCCCCTCCGTTACTCACCACCAATCCCTCCCCCTCCGTTACTCCCCACCAATCCCTCCCCCTCCATTACTCACCACCAATTCCTCCCCATCCCGTTATTGACCACCAATCCCTCCCCCGGTTACTCACCACTAATCACTCCCCCTCCTCCCGTTACACTCCACCAATCCCTCCCCCTCCGTTGCTTACCACCAATCCCTCCCCCTCCGTTACTCACCACCAATCCCTCCCCATCCCGTTACTGACCACCAATCCCTCCCCCTCCCGTTACTAACCACCAATCCCTCCCCATCCGTTACTCACCACCAATCCCTCCCCCTCTGTTACTCACCACCAATCCCTCCCCCTCCATTACTCACCACCAATTCCTCCCCATCCCGTTACGGACCACCAATCCCTCCCCCTCCCGTTACTCACCACCAATCACTCCTGTTACTCCACCAGCAATCCCTCCCCCTCCCGTTGCTCACCACCAGTCCCTCCCCCTCCCGTTGCTCACCACCAATCCCTCCCCCTGCCGTTACTCACCACCAATCCCTCCCCCTCCGTTACTCACCACCATCCTCCCCCTCCATTACTCACCACCAATTCCTCCCCATCCCGTTACTGACCACCAATCCCTCCCCCGGTTACTCACCACCAGTCACTCCCCCTCCTCCGGTTACTCACCACCAATCACTCCCCCTCCTCCCGTACTCACCACCAATCCCTCCCCCTCCCGTTACTGACCACCAATCCCTCCCCCTCCCCGTTACTCACCAGCAATCCCTCCCCCTGCTGTTGCTCACCACCAATCCCTCCCCCTCTGTTACTCACCACCAATCCCTCCCCCTCCGTTACTCACCACCAAATCCCTCCCCCTCCGGTTGCTCACCACCAATCCCTCCCCCTCTGTTACTCACCACCACTGCCTCCCCCTCCGTTACTGACCACCAATACCTCCCCCCCCGTTGCTCACCACCAATCCCTCCCCATCCCATTACTGACCACCAATCCCCTCCCCCTCCCGTTACTGACCACCAATCCCTCCCCCTCCGTTACTGACCATCAATCCCACCCCCTCCCGTTACTCACCACCAATCCCTCCCCCTCCCGTTACTCACCACCAATCCCTCCCATCCCGTTACTGACCACCAATCCCCTCCCCCTCCCGTTACTCACCACCAATCCCTCCCCCTCCTGTTACTGACCACCAATCCCTCCCCATCTTCTTACTGACCACCAATCCAGCTCCCCCCTTGTTACTGATCACAAATACCTACCGCCATTTTTGTCCAAGAATCCCAGCCCACTCTTGTCATTGAGTAGGGAAACCTGCCCATCTTTGCTGACACCAAATCTCCTCCTCCCGTTCCTGACCCCCAGTCCTCCCGAGTCTTGTAAAGGAAAACC
>NW_027332143.1:5000-36368 GCF_048418815.1 Hemitrygon akajei | reverse complement strand
GAGGTTCCTGTACCTCATTCCTGATGGCTGAGGGTTAATAACTGTTCCTGAACCTGGTGGTGTGGGTCCTGAGGCTCCTGTAACTCCTTCCTGATGGCTGGGGGGTAATAACTGTTCCTGAACCTGGTGGTGTGGGACCTGAGGCTCCTGTACCTCCATCCTGATGGTTGAGGGGTAATAACTGTTCCTGAACCTGGTGGTGCGGGACCTGAGGCTCCTGTACCTCCTTCCTGATGGTTGAGGGGTTAATAACTATTCCTGAACCTGGTGGTGTGGGTCCTGAGGCTCCTGTACCTCCTTCCTGATGGTTGAGGGGTAATAACTGTTCCTGAACCTGGTGGTGCGGGACCTGAGGCTCCTGTACCTCCTTCCTGATGGTTGAGGGGTAATAACTGTTCCTGAACCTGGTGGTGTGGGACCTGAAGCTCCTGTACCTCCTTCCTGATGGCTGAGGGGTTAATAACTGTTCCTGAACCTGGTGGTGTGGGTCCTGAGGCTCCTGTACCTCCTTCCTGATGGCTGAGGGGTAATAACTGTTCCTGAACCTGGTGGTGTGGGTCCTGAGGCTCCTGTACATCCTTCCTGATGGCTGAGGGGTAATAACTGTTCCTGAACCTGGTGGTGTGGGTCCTGAGGCTCCTGTACCTCCTTCCTGATGGTTGAGGGGTTAATAACTGTTCCTGAACCTGGTGGTGTGGGTCCTGAGGCTCCTGTACCTCCTTCCTGATGGCTGAGGGGTAATAACTGTTCCTGAACCTGGTGGTGTGGGTCCTGAGGCTCCTGTACATCCTTCCTGATGGCAGCAGTGAGAAGAGAGCATGTCCAGGGTGGTGGGGATCTCTGATGATGGATGCTGCTTTTCTAAGGCTGCGTATCACGTGGACCTGATCAACGTCAGGCAAATGCTGCAAATCTGTCCCCATCGCAATGCAGAGAAGGCATCAACGTCTTAAAGCTCCTGACTCACTTTAAGTAAACAGCCACGCCTGGAAGTATATTTACCTAGGCTTTGTGTGAATGCTTTGTTTCTTATCCTTTTCTCTTTTTATTTATCTCTGACTAACAACGGCCTGCAGCCGCACCCAAAGTCTCGCCGGCGAGTTTGTTTTGGGTTTGCTTTGTGTTGCTGGTCGCCTTGGCAACCACCTCCGCGTGGAGTTTAATGGCGGCTGGCAGACCGACGTGAGGGGCATTAGCGCCACCTGCTGGGCTGGAGTGTGGAACCCGGAGACGGGAAGTCCACCCACTAAAAGTCTTGAGCCCCCGGAAAGTTCAAACAGTCACAGAAAGTCTAATCTTTCCATGTTTTTACTCTGTCTGCCCAGAGGGTCCCAACCTTGCAACAAGCTGTTTCTTTTGCACCTCCTAGGAGCTGCATTCAAACACAATGTGCTCCTCAGTATGTTACTATATATATTGCCAAAGCAAACGGGATCTCCCGGTGGCCACCCATTTTAATTCCACCTCCCATTCCCATTCTAATATGCCAATCCATGGCCTCCTCTACTGTTATTATGAAGCCAGACTCGGGTTGGAGGGGGGAACACCTTACCTTCCGACTGAGCAGCCAATGGAACGACCATTGATATCTCCGACTTCTGGTAATTCCTCCCCCTTCACCATTCCCCATTCCCGTTTCCCTCTCACTTATCTCCTTGCCTGCCCAACACCTCCCTCTGGTGCTCCTCCCCCTTCCCTTCCTTCCATGGCCTTCTGTCAGATTCTCCCTTCTCCAGCCCTTTATCTCTTTCACCAGTCGACTTCCCAGCTGTTTACTTCATCCACTCCCCCCTCTCCCGGTTTCACCTATCACCTACCCACCTCCCCCAACGCCGACTCCTCATCTTTATTTTCTCTCCAGTCCCGATGAAGGGTCTCGGCCTGAAACGTCGACGGTTTGCTCTCTTCCAGAGACGCTGCCCGGCCTGCTGAGTCCCTCCAGCGTTTCGTGGGCAATGCTTTGGATTTCCAGCATCTGCAAGAGTTTCTCCGATATATGCGATGAACTTTGATCCTTCTGCCTTCACCTGCGGATCGGCTACGGTTGCCGACTGCGTCCGGTGTCCCCCGATGGGGCCTCCCCCTGCGTTGGTGAGACCCGCCGGGAACTGGGGGGGGGGGGGGGGGGCCGCGTCGTCGAACGGCTCCTCGCCGTCCGCCAAGAGCGGGACTTCCCGGTGGCCAAACACTATAACCCCCATTCCCATTCCAACGTGTCGGTCTACGGCCTCCTCTCCTCGGGGTGCCCTCCCGATGGCACGAACATCCATTTCTCCTTCAGGCAAACACCTTCACCCCCAAACCCCCGTTCCTCTATTCCCCACCCCCCCCCTCCCCGGACCTCTTCTCACCTGCCTATCACTTCCCCCTGGGTCCCCTCCTCCTGGGTCGATTGGGAGTAGGTAGATTAATAGTTGTGCACAGACTAGACGGGCCGAAGGGCCTTTTTTCCTGCGCTCTAGTGCTGTATGACTTTGTGTCCCTTTAATCTGCACTAAGATCAATCTAACCCAAAGGTTACTCGACCTTTTCCATGCCAAGGCCCAAGACCGTGAAGCGAGGGGTCCCTGGAGCTCAGGATCAGAACCCCTGATTCCTTCCGCCTCCTCTACTGCCTCTCCATATACCTCTCCGCTTCTCTCTATCCCTAACGTATCTGCCTCCTAACACTACCCACCCCCCCCGCCCCCCGGGCAGGGCGTTGCACACACCCACCGCTCCGCACCCGTAAGTGGGCGGCCGCAGCCTGTTTCTCGGGGGGACGGCAAACGCTAACACCGGCGGGGCCGTCATTTTGAATTGACGGGGGGAACGTTTAGGAGGGGCAACAGAGGCAACAGAGAGTGGCGTGCGTGTTAAGGATTCCAAACTTGCCTGAAGGGCAAATTTTTCTGCACGTGGGGGGGGGGGGTGGGGTCGAACTTCGAGGTTAAACATAATTATTGAAGTATGGACACCTTACTGCCGGAATCGGTTGGGTTTTTTTAAAAAAACGCTTTTGGTAGGATGTTAGTTGAATTAATGCAAGGCTATAACCCTAGCTTTTGCTGAGTAAATAAATTTAACTTCGAACTTTTGACGCTTTTTAAGTCGTAGATTTTCAGAATGCGTGCGGCGTTTTACCGCCATAAAGTGGTGTAGCCGTTACATATCTGGTCCATCACCTCTTTCCGTCGGCACGCTACCCACGTGATGCGACAGCGTATCTTGATTAGAACCATAGAACGTTACAGCACAGAAACAGGCCTTTCGGCCCTTCTTGGCTGTGCCGAACCATTTTTTCTGCCTAGTCCCACTGACCTGCGCCTGGACCACATCCCTCCCTACCCCTCTCATCCATGTACCTGTCCGAGTTTTTCTTCAATGTTAAAAGTGAGCCCACATTTACCACTTCATCTGGCAGCTCATTCCACACTCCCACCGTTCTCTGTGTGAAGAAGCCCCTCCCAATGTTCCTTTTAAAGTTTTCCCCCTTCACCCTTAACCCATGACCTCTGGGTTTTTTCCCCCCCTAGCCTCAGTGGAAAAAGCCTGCTTGCATTCACTCTATCTGTACCCATCATAATTTTATACACCTCTATCAAATCTCCCCTCATTCTTCTACACTCCAGGGAATAAAGTCCTAACCTATTCAACCTTTCTCTGTAACTCAGTTTCTCAAGTCCTGGTAACATCCTTGTAAACCTTCTTTGCACTCTTTCAACCTTATTAACATCCTTCCTGTAACCCATGTCCTCTGGATTTTTTTCTCCCCCAGCCTCAGTGGAAAAAGCCTGCTTGCATTCACTCTATCTATACCCATCATAATTTTATACACCTCTATCAAATCTCCCCTCATTCTCCTACGCTCCAGGGAATAAAGTCCTAACCTATTCCTTTTTTAGTTTTTTGAGATTATTTCTTTTTTTTGAAAAACTTTATCTTTATTGAACGCAAACAAAAACAGAAACGCTAAACATACGCTAACAAAACCAGGGAATCGCGCATAAGCAACAGCAAACATGTAACTATTAACTTTAAATATACAAATAAACAAGAAATCCACTCTAAACACGTACAAACCAGCTGGATGAACTCAGCCGGTCGGGCAGCATCCATTGAAAGGAGCAGTCGACGTTTCGGGCCGAGACCCTCCGCCTGTACGTGTTGATTTGACCCCAGCATCTGCAGTGTACTTAGTGTTTACCCGTGTAGTACCGCCGGACAGAAGAAACTATATCTAAACCAGTGGTTCCCAACCTTTTCTGTGCCCCACACCCCTAGGAAATGTTTGATTGATGTTCGCACCCCCTACAAAAGTAATATCACATTTGAAGGTGAAGGAGTCTAACTTCTAATTTTTGAACCACATACGATACTGCGGGTGAACAAATTGAACTTAAAAAAAAAATAAGCTTTTAACTCAGCGCATAAAATGCAAATATAAATTGAGCAATTAGATTCTAATTTATTCAGAAAAGATTGTAAACAGTAAATTGATGAGACTCCTCAACTCTGAGGTGTAACTCTGATGCACCAGCGATAACTCTCGGAGCCGGGAGGCGAACGACAGGCTTTTATTAGCTGCAAGAGACCACGATTAGCAGCAAGAGACCACCACACAACATCCTGGAGACTGAGGGGGGAGCAGCGCCTCCAATCGCCTTTGTACAGGGGTCTGTGGGAGCAGTCAGCAGAGGGGCGTGTCCAGACTGGTAAAAAAATATTAATGAAGGTTTCTCATTGCTATATTTCCACTTATGGATGTAAAATTTGCTGTAAATTTACAAAAGATTTATGATAAAGAAATGATCCCTATGAGATGTGGTATTATTAGTAAACCCAGATAAGACATTTTCAAAACAAAAAGTGAAATTCATATTAATATATATATTAATATATATATATATATACTTCCGTCTGGTAGGCGCTTCAGATCCCTCCAGACTAAGACTAATAGGCACTGGAGAAGTTTTTTCCCTACTGTGGTCACTTTGCTGAACAGTTAACTGCCGGTTAACTGTCGGCTAACTATTACTTGGATTGCATTACCTGTATGTATAATCTATATTTTCATTTATATTTATCATTATTATTGTCATGAGCAGAGAGACAACATCTGCCGGAAGTAAATTCCTTGTATGTGCACAGGTACTTGGCGATTAAAGTCTGATTCTGATTCTGATATCAACCCAATATGCTTCATTTAAAATTGTACATAGATATTATCCAACCAATGTTTATTTGACAAGGTTTAATTCTGATATTTGTGGTTTATACCCAGAGGATTTATTTAACCTGTTTTGGGATTGTGAATATGATTAGTTCCTTCTAATCTGAGGAACGTCGCATTATCCGGGCGATAACGGAGTCAGATTTCTCATAAGGCACTCTCCCCAATCCGGGCAGCATCCTCGTAAATCTCCTCTGCACCCTTTCTATGGCTTCCACGTCCTTCCTGTAGTGAGGCGACCAGAACTGAGCACAGTACTCCAAGTGGGGTCTGACCAGGGTCCTATACAGCTGCAACATTACCTCTCAGCTCCTAAACTCAATCCCACGATTGATGAAGGCCAATGCACCGTCTGCCTTCCTAACCACAGAGTCGACCTGCACAGCTGCTGAGGGCTTGTTTTTGCTGACAACAACGCACCATCGATCTGCAGGACCTGACACTCAGGGAGTGTAATATATCTATATATGTATAATTTCTTTTGTGTCTGTATATTTACTGCTATCTACTTATTGAGCTACAGCGAGCAGCAGGCACTTCTGGTCCTTCGACCCGCGTCACCCGCCAAATGCCTCAATTTAACCCCGGCCTAATCACGGGACAATTTACAATTACTGATTGACCTCCTAACCTTCGGTTCGCGGGAGGAAACCGGAGTGGGCAGCGGCGGGAATTGAACCCAGGTCGTTGGCACTGGGGAGCGGAGGAGCTAACCGCTACGCTACCCTGCCACCCCCCAAAGCTCGGTGCACGCGGGCTTGCTGCTGTGCGTGACCCTTGGTTCGGCGTTCCGCACCTTGGCCCCGGAGGGCCGGTGTTCCGTTTGGCCACGTAGGGCGACTGAACTGGAACCAGGCCTTGCTGCCTGGCGACAGGGCTCCGGGTAGACGTGCCCGACGGTGGGCAGGGACGGATGGGGCTGCGTCCGCTGCTTTTCTCGTAGGCTTCTCCGTTCCTGGGCGTTGGTGCTCCCAGACCAGGCCGTGATCCATCCGGTCGGGGTACTTTCCCATGTCCCCCTACGTTTCGTTGTAAGCAGACTGTATTAAGTTACGCTCTCACCCAAGGATGAGTGAGGCCTCTGTTTGTCAGGGTTGACCATTAAATTTGTGACCTAGCCGTCTAGATATGCAAGCCAGGGCTGTATGATACGGAGAGCGAGCTGTTGCCCATCGCCTCCCTCTGGTGCTCCCCTCCCCCCACCTTTTTCTTTCTTCCATGGCCTTCCGTCTCGTTCAACAATCAACTTCCCGGCTCTCTACTTCACTCCTCTCCCTCCCAGTTCCACCTATCACCTTGTGTTCCCCCTCCCCGCCCTCATCCTCTAACTCTGACTCCTCAGCTTTTCTTCCCCCAGTCCTGCCGAAGGGTCTCGGCCCGAAACGTCGACTGTGTGCTCGTTTCCGCAGATGCCGCCCGGCCTGCTGAGTTCTTCCAGCATTTTGTCCGTGCTGCAGATTTTCTCCTGCTTGAGATCGGATTCCACCACCTGCGGTCCCTGGAGTCTCCAACCATCCTGCCCCCTGCAGACGTACACGGCGCTGACACCAGGCTTGGAACTGAGCCCCGGAACAGGCCCTTCGGCCCACGATGCTGTGCTGAACCAGCTACAAAGCAATTCAGAAACACCCGGGCACTAATCCCTCCTGCCTATCTGAATCAGACGTCTCCATCGGTCAGAGTTGGCCATGGATGCTGCGTCCCAGCTGTCTGGATACACAAGCCCGGTCAGTACGATACGGAGAGCGAGCTGTCGCCCGTGTAGCGGGCTCCCCCTCTCCACACTGCAGATGAACCCAAAGGAATGGCAGAGACTGATGCAGTTTGTCACCGGGAGTTGCCGGTCAGCGTTGAACTCAGCGTCGGACTGCCTCAGGGACCCCAGCTCCGGATTTTCCCCTCGGGGTTCACTCCCGAAACCTCCCCAATGAGTGGGTACAGCGGGGGTTTGAGATCCGAGATGAGCTGCCGACCACGGCCAACGAGCCCCATCTGCCCGGAGCGACTGGTTTTAAGGAGCCAGTGACCCGCCTTTGCCCCTCCTCGTGTCAGGTTCGGGAACAGTTGCCACCCCTCAAACACCTTCAACCAAAGGGGGTAACTTCACTCGCCCCATCGCGGAACGGTTCCCACAGCCAGTGGACTCTTCGTCTCAAGCTCTCGATCTTTATTGCTTGTTTATTCGTTATTATGATTATTATTATTATTTCTTTCCATTTGCACTTGAAAAGTTTGTTGCCTTCTGCCCTCCGGCTGTTAAGCCACCGATTCTGTTATGGACGTTACCCGGTAGATTTGCTGAGTTACGTCCGCAGGAATCTCAGGGTTGTATACGGTGACAAATATCTACTTTGATAATAAAATTCACTTTGAGCGTGACGGCCGGGAGCTGGACTTGGTCGTCAGGGGCTGTTTGAGACGCACGTCACTGGGGGCGTTTAATAGGTAGTGGGAGCTCGTTACCAACACCACCCCCCCCCCGGCTATAACAAACTTTAAGGGCTACAGTTACTCTCAGGCATACTGGGAAGCTCACGTAACAGAGGTTTAAATTTTTTATGGGACATTACATCGGCGAGCCATTAACCTTTCAACGGGCTCTCAGTAAAAAGAAAAGACACAGTTAAGGCTCGTAAACAGAGAGCCCGGCAATCTGATAGCAGGCGGCTGGCCCCGGGTTACCTGGCCGGAGGCTGACGAGGTGGAGGGAGTAAGGAAGAAGGTGAAATACGAGTGGGGTTTCCTCCGGGTAACCCGACGCCGCCTTCACACCTCTGACGCAAGAATTGAGAGGTCGGGTACCGAAGATGGAAGAGGGGTGGGAATTGAACCCGGAAGGCTGGGACTGTAAAGCGTTACTGCGCTACACGTGCTTTGCTCTGCGTGCGACTGTCCAGCGCAGGAACAGGCCCTTCGGCCCGCAATGCCGTGCTGAACCAGTTGAATTATTAATCAAACGGCCGGCTGAACTCTTCTGGCTACACCGTGTCCACATCCTTCGATTTTCCTGACATTCTCGTGTCTCTGCAAACGTCTCTTAGAAGTCCCTAATGTTTCAGCCTCCACCCCAGGCAGCCAACACTCCCTGTGCAGGAGAAACTTGCCGCCCACATCCTCTCTGAAATCATCCCCTCTCGCCGTAAGTGCGGGCCCTTTGCTATGAGATATCTCAACCCCGGGGTAACGGATTTAGGGGGCTGAAAGTCTGGCCGAGCGGGGTGCCACAGCAAGACCGAGGAGCGGATGGACGATTGTCTTCAGGAGGAGGAGGAAATCGGAGGTCCTCGGCGGAGGAAATCGGAGGTGGAGGGGGTCGGCAACTTTAAGTTCCTCGGCGTTATCATTTCGGAAGATCTGTCCTGGGCCCAGCGCGCAAGTGCGATTACGGAGAAAGCGCCGCGGCGGCACCTCAGGAGCTGGCGAAGATTCGGCATGTCATCTGAAACTTCGACTGACTGCTACAGACGTGCGGTGCAGAGTTTATTGACTGCTTCTTTGGAAAACACCAATGCCCTTGAACTGAAAATCCTACAGAGAGAACCCGGTCCATCACGGGTAAAGCCCTCCCCACCACTGAGCACATCTACATGGGGCGTTGTCGCAGGAAAGCAGCGTCCATCGTCAGGGACCCCCCCCCACCACCCAGGCCGTGCTCTCTTCTCACTGCTGACATCAGGAAGGAGGTACAGGAGCCTCAGGACCCACACCACCAGGTTCAGGAACAGTTATTACCCTCAACCATCAGGAAGGAGGTACAGGAGCCTCAGGACCCACACCACCAGGTTCAGGAACAGTTATTACCCTCAACCATCAGGAAGGAGGTACAGGAGCCTCAAGACCCACACCACCAGGTTCAGGAACAGTTATTACCCCTCAACCATCAGGAAGGAGGTACAGGAGCCTCAGGACTCACACCACCAGGTTCAGGAACAGTTATTACCCCTCAACCATCAGGAAGGAGGTACAGGAGCCTCAAGACCCACACCACCAGGTTCAGGAACAGTTATTACCCCTCAACCATCAGGAAGGAGGTACAGGAGCCTCAGGACTCACACCACCAGGTTCAGGAACAGTTATTACCCCTCAACCATCAGGAAGGAGGTACAGGAGCCTCAAGACCCACACCACCAGGTTCAGGAACAGTTATTACCCCTCAACCATCAGGAAGGAGGTACAGGAGCCTCAGGACTCACACCACCAGGTTCAGGAACAGTTATTACCCTCAACCATCAGGAAGGATGTACAGGAGCCTCAAGACCCACACCACCAGGTTCAGGAACAGTTATTACCCTCAACCATCAGGAAGGAGGTACAGGAGCCTCAGGACCCACACCACCAGGTTCAGGAACAGTTATTACCCTCAACCATCAGGAAGGAGGTACAGGAGCCTCAGGACCCACACCACCAGGTTCAGGAACAGTTATTACCCCTCAACCATCAGGAAGGAGGTACAGGAGCCTCAGGACCCACACCACCAGGTTCAGGAACAGTTATTACCCTCAACCATCAGGAAGGAGGTACAGGAGCCTCAAGACCCACACCACCAGGTTCAGGAACAGTTATTACCCTCAACCATCAGGAAGGATGTACAGGAGCCTCAAGACCCACACCACCAGGTTCAGGAACAGTTATTACCCTCAACCATCAGGAAGGAGGTACAGGAGCCTCAGGACCCACACCACCAGGTTCAGGAACAGTTATTACCCTCAACCATCAGGAAGGAGGTACAGGAGCCTCAGGACCCACACCACCAGGTTCAGGAACAGTTATTACCCTCAACCATCAGGAAGGAGGTACAGGAGCCTCAGGACCCACACCACCAGGTTCAGGAACAGTTATTACCCCCTCAACCATCAGGAAGGAGGTACAGGAGCCTCAGGACTCACACCACCAGGTTCAGGAACAGTTATTACCCATCAACCATCAGGAAGGAGGTACAGGAGCCTCAGGACTCACACCACCAGGTTCAGGAACAGTTATTACCCCTCAACCATCAGGAAGGAGGTACAGGAGCCTCAGGACTCACACCACCAGGTTCAGGAACAGTTATTACCCTCAACCATCAGGAAGGAGGTACAGGAGCCTCAAGACCCACACCACCAGGTTCAGGAACAGTTATTACCCTCAACCATCAGGAAGGAGGTACAGGAGCCTCAAGACCCACACCACCAGGTTCAGGAACAGTTATTACCCTCAACCATCAGGAAGGATGTACAGGAGCCTCAAGACCCACACCACCAGGTTCAGGAACAGTTATTACCCCTCAACCATCAGGAAGGAGGTACAGGAGCCTCAGGACTCACACCACCAGGTTCAGGAACAGTTATTACCCCTCAACCATCAGGAAGGAGGTACAGGAGCCTCAGGACTCACACCACCAGGTTCAGGAACAGTTATTTTCCCTCAACCATCAGGAAGGAGGTACAGGAGCCTCAGGACCCACACCACCAGGTTCAGGAACAGTTATTACCCCCTCAACCATCAGGAAGGAGGTACAGGAGCCTCAGGACTCACACCACCAGGTTCAGGAACAGTTATTACCCATCAACCATCAGGAAGGAGGTACAGGAGCCTCAGGACTCACACCACCAGGTTCAGGAACAGTTATTACCCCTCAACCATCAGGAAGGAGGTACAGGAGCCTCAGGACTCACACCACCAGGTTCAGGAACAGTTATTACCCCTCAACCATCAGGAAGGAGGTACAGGAGCCTCAGGACTCACACCACCAGGTTCAGGAACAGTTATTATCCCTCAACCATCAGGAAGGAGGTACAGGAGCCTCAGGACTCACACCACCAGGTTCAGGAACAGTTATTACCACTCAACCATCAGGAAGGAGGTACAGGAGCCTCAGGACTCACACCACCAGGTTCAGGAACAGTTATTACCACTCAACCATCAGAAAGGAGGTACAGGAGCCTCAGGTCCCACAACCACCAGGTTCAGGAACAGTTATTACCCATCAACCATCAGGAAGGAGGTACAGGAGTCTCAGGTCCCACAACCACCAGGTTCAGGAACAGTTATTACCACTCAACCATCAGGAAGGAGGTACAGGAGCCTCAGGTCCCACACCACCAGGTTCAGGAACAGTTATTACCCCTCAACCATCAGGAAGGAGGTACAGGAGCCTCAGGACTCACACCACCAGGTTCAGGAACAGTTATTACCCCTCAACCATCAGGAAGGAGGTACAGGGGCCTCAGGACTCACACCACCAGGTTCAGGAACAGTTATTACCCCTCAACCATCAGGAAGGAGGTACAGGAGCCTCAGGACTCACACCACCAGGTTCAGGAACAGTTATTACCCCTCAACCATCAGGAAGGAGGTACAGGGGCCTCAGGACCCACACCACCAGGTTCAGGAACAGTTATTACCTCTCAACCATCGGGAAGGAGGTACAGGAGCCTCAGGACTCACACCACCAGGTTCAGGAACAGTTATTACCTCTCAACCATCAGGAAGGAGGTACAGGAGCCTCAGGACTCACACCACCAGGTTCAGGAACAGTTATTATCCCTCAACCATCAGGAAGGAGGTACAGGAGCCTCAGGACTCACACCACCAGGTTCAGGAACAGTTATTACCACTCAACCATCAGGAAGGAGGTACAGGAGCCTCAGGACTCACACCACCAGGTTCAGGAACAGTTATTACCACTCAACCATCAGAAAGGAGGTACAGGAGCCTCAGGTCCCACAACCACCAGGTTCAGGAACAGTTATTACCCATCAACCATCAGGAAGGAGGTACAGGAGTCTCAGGTCCCACAACCACCAGGTTCAGGAACAGTTATTACCACTCAACCATCAGGAAGGAGGTACAGGAGCCTCAGGTCCCACACCACCAGGTTCAGGAACAGTTATTACCCCTCAACCATCAGGAAGGAGGTACAGGAGCCTCAGGACTCACACCACCAGGTTCAGGAACAGTTATTACCTCTCAACCATCAGGAAGGAGGTACAGGAGCCTCAGGACCCACACCACCAGGATCAGGAACAGTTATTACCCCTCAACCATCAGGAAGGAGGTACAGGAGCCTCAGGACCCACACCACCAGGTTCAGGAACAGTTATTACCACTCAACCATCAAGAAGGAGGTACAGGAGCCTCAGGACCCACACCACCAGGATCAGGAACAGTTATTACCCCTCAACCATCAGGAAGGAGGTACAGGAGCCTCAGGTCCCACAACCACCAGGTTCAGGAACAGTTATTACCCCTCAACCATCAGGAAGAAGGTATAGGAGCCTCAGGTCCCACACCACCAGGTTCAGGAACAGTTATTACCTCTCAACCATCGGGAAGGAGGTACAGGAGCCTCAGGACTCACACCACCAGGTTCAGGAACAGTTATTACCCCTCAACCATCAGGAAGGAGGTACAGGGGGCTGGGTTCGACGGAGCTTTCACTGTGTGCTGCGTCTGCGAGGCTGGGTTCGACGGAGCTTTCACTGTGTGCTGTGTCTGTGAGGCTGGGTTCGACGGAGCTTTCACTGTGTGCTGCGTCTGCGAGGCTGGGTTCGACGGAGCTTTCACTGTGTGCTGTGTCTGTGAGGCTGGGTCGGGCGGCGCCGTGGAAGTCCATAGCGGGGGTATTCCCTTCTGCCGCTGGCGTGAGATGGCGAGTCTGTCGGGACCCTGGGGACTTGTGGAAACTGTGTGGTGATTTCTTTTGAACTTATAGTCCTTTAACATCTTTGGACTATTTTTACTGTGCCCATGGTCTGTTTTTTATCTATTATTGCTACTGTTTGCACTGTTGTAACTATATGGTTTTGTGCAGGTCTTGTAGCTTTAGTTTTTGGTCTTGTTTTGTCTGGTGGATTTGGAGCTCCTTTCCGGGGGACGCGCTAAGACGGTAGCGCGATATTAATACGCAGCAGCCTCTCCGGACTCTGGATTGGGGATTGACAAACGTTACATGGATTTTCTGGTGTAGTCTGTTTTGCCATATGCTTTTGTGATATCATTCTGGGGGAACGTTGTCTCATTTTTTAACTGCATTGCATTTGTGGTTTCTAAATGACAATAAACTGAATCTGAATCTGAATCTGAATATTATATCGGGACAGTTATTATGGATTGACCTACCTGTAATAATGGATTGGTCGTAACATAATTTAAGGTAAGGGAGGGGAGTTCAACGGGGATAATAGAGGAAGGTTTTTCACTCAGAGAGTGGTTGGTGCGTGGAATGCACTGCCTGAGTCAGTGGTGGAGGCAGATACACTAGTGAAGTTTAAGAGACTACTAGACAGGTATATGGAGGAATTTAAGGTGGGGGGTCATATGGGAGGCAGGGTTTGAGGGTCGGCACAGCATTGTGGGCCGAAGGGCCTGTACTGTGCTGTACTGTTCTATGTTCTATGTTCTATAATTTGTGGGACTCTGTCAGGGCGCTGGAGCAGGGATCCAATCGCAGACCCAGTACTGTGCACACAGTGATTTTAATTGAGTAGCAAATCCCGAGTTGCAAACAAGGTCGGCGTCGAAGATCAGGCAGAGATCAAAACATCCAGAGAAATCCAAAACAACCAGAATCAGGAAACGGGCAGAGTCGTTATTCAGACGGACAGAGTACGGATACGAATGCTGGAAAGGCTCGGGAAAATTCACTGGCACAATCTGGTGAAAACACGGGACTGAAATACACGGAGCAATAAACAGAGAGGCAGATGATAGGTGGAGCACAATGAGACACGGGCGGCAGCAATACAGGTAATAATGAGAAACAGATGAGAGACGGAGTACTCAGTGATACAGGGGCCGGAGCAGAGCAGGAGCGGGGACAGGAGCACACGGCAATACAAAACCACAGACTGACGACTAGGGGGGAAAACACACAAAAGGACAAGAGTTCAGCTGGAGGTACTGACAGACTCTAAAACTGGATTTAGAGTAAGGTGTGATTTCTTTTACACGTTTGTATTCAAAGCAAGCTTTTGGCGAATGACGCTTGCCAACTTAATTGTGCCTGAGCAAGTAATCAGATTGAGTTAAACTGCCACAGGATTGTTTCCGGTTTCTCTTGGCCCTTTTCTACATTTGTCAACTGGAATTTGTTGGTCTTTTGTTGTGCGTTTTTGATAATTTACCTCCTGGTCCTGTACTGCCACAAGGAACCCCCTCTGTTTCTGGGAAGAGGTCCCCAACTCTGAGCCAGGCGTTCCGCGCTTCCTTGTCGCCATCTTGTCTGCTCAGATGGTGGAGATGTCTTCCATGGAGGGGCGTGCTCTTCAATTGGTTAATTCTTTCTTCAGTAGTGATAATTCTTCATTTTTCTGGGCTGTGCTCTCATTTAAGTTTCGTGGTGTGTACTTATTGTCAGAATTGCTCATGCCCACAGGGATTTTGTTGGTGAAAATACGTCCTTAGAAGCTTCATCTGACCGTTGTGCAGATTCTTGACGTCTGTTATTCCTCTTCCTCCTTCTGCCCTGGGTAGAGTGAGCACTCCCGAGTGTACATAATGCTTTCCGGAATTTGTCACTTCAGTTCTTACTCTTCTCTGTAAATTTTCCGGGTCGGTTTCGGACCAAGATAATTTGCCAGAAGTTTATGTTTCTATGGGTCTGGTGAAAGTGTGTATTGCCTTTGTTAGATTTTTGCTGTGGAGCTCGGTTTGGAAGATTTTCTTCAGCCTTGAACTGAATTCTGTCAAAAGTTTTCCCTTTATCGCACTATGATCTATTTTCTTTCCTTGATGATATCCCAAATACTTATATTTTTTTATATTCATCCATCGGTCGTGCTGTCCCCTGCTGCTCTGTTTTGTATTCTGGTAGCTTCATTGCACCTTTCTCAATGTTTAATATTCGGCACTGATCCAGTCCGAAGTTCATGTTACACACACAAAATTGCCGGTGGGACACAGCAGGCCAAGCAGCGTCTACAGGGAGAAGCACTGTCGACGTTTCGGGCCGAGACCCTTCGTCAGGACTCAAAACGGGTTCAATACCGCCCCCTGCTGACCGGGAGGATTCAGGAGAGTGGTCCCAACATCTAAAACAGGTTCAATACTGCCCCCTGCTGACCGGGAGTGTGAGGAGGATTCAGGAGAGTGGTCCCAACATCTAAAACAGATTCAATACCGCCCCCTGCTGACCGGGAGGATTCAGGAGAATGGTCCCAACATCTAAAACAGATTCAATACCGCCCCCTACTGACCGGGAGTGTGAGGAGGATTCAGGAGAGTGGTCCCAACATCTAAAACAGGTTCAATACAAACAACACACACAAAATGCTGGTGGAACACAGCAGGCCAGGCAGCATCTATAGAGAGAAGCGCTGTCGACGTTTCGGGCTGAGACCCTTCGTCAGGACTAACTAAAAGGAAAGATAGTAAGAGATTTGAAAGTAGGAGAGGGAGGGGAAAATGTGAAATGATAGGAGAAGACCGGAGGAGGTGGGATGAAGCTAAGAGCTGGAAAGGTGATCGGTGAAAGGGATACAGAGCTGGAGAAGGGAAAGGACCATGGGACGGGAGGCCTAGGGAGAAAGCAGGATCTCCCAGTGGCCACACATTTTAATTCCACGTCCCATTCCCTCTCTGATATGTCTATCCATGGCCTCCTCTACTGTCGAGATGAAGCCACACTCAGGTTGGAACAACACCTTATATACCGGCTGGGTAGCCTCCAACCTGATGGCATGGACATTGATTTCTCTAACTTCCGTTAATGTCCCTCCTTCCCTTCTTACCCCATCCCTGATATATTTAGTTTTTTCCCCCCTCTTTTTTTCTCTCTCTCTCTGCCCATCACTCTGCCTGTTCTCCATCTCCCTCTGGTGCTCCCCTCCCCCTTTCTTTCTCCCGAGGCCTCCCGTCCCATCTACCGTCTGGGTGGTCTCCAGCCCCTTGGTATGAACATCGAATTCTCCAACTTCCGGTAATTCCCTCCCTCTCCCTTCCCCCATCCCACCTTCACTCTGTCTCCTCCTCCAGCTGCCTATCACCTCTCTCATGACTCTGCCTTCTTCTACTACCCATAGTGCTTTCCCCTTGCATTCCTTCTTCACCTCAATAGGTGACCCGGACAGACTCCAAAGTGAAGTGTTGACTCCCTTGATCTTTCCTCTGATTGGTTTTCCACCCTCCCCCCCACCTTCTTTATAGGGCCCCTGCCCCCTCCTTCTTCAGTCCTGATGAAGGGTCTCGACCCGAAACGTTGACTACTCATTTCCACGGATGCTGCCCGACCTGCTGAGTACATCTAGCTTTTTTGTACGTCTCGATTTGACCCCAGCATCTGCAGTGTACTTTGTGTGAACTCAACTACGGCTGTGAAGATCCCTGCTGCACCTGATGACCCTGTGATCTCCGTCTCAGAGGCCGATGTCAGACTGTCTTTAAAGACAGTGAATCCTCACAAGGCAGAAGGTCCCGATGGAGTAACTGGTAAGGTTCTGAAAACCTGTGCCAACCAACTAGCGGGAGTATTCAGGGCCATTTTCAACCTCTCACTGCTATGGGCAGAAGTTCCCACTTGCTTCAGAAAGGCAACGATTCTACCAGTGCCTAAGAAGAATAATGTGGGCTGCCTTAATGACTATCACCCAGTAGCACTCGCATCAACAGTGATGAAATGCTTTGAGTGATTGGACATGACTGGACTGAACTCCTGCCTCAGCAAGGACCTGGACCCATTGCAATTTGCCTATTGTCACAATAGGTCAATGGCAGACACAAACTCCATGGCTCTCCACACGGCTTTAGACCACCTGGACAACACAAACACCTACGTCAGGATGCTGTTCATCGACTATAGCTCAGCATTTAATACCAACATCCCCACAATCCTGATTGAGAAGTTGCAGAACCTGGGCCTCTGTACCTCCCTCTGCAATTGGATCCTCGACTTCCTAACCAGAAGACCAGAGTCTGTGTGGATTGGTGATAACATATCCTCCTCGCTGACGATCAACACTGGTACACCTCAAGGGTGTGTGCTTAGCCTACTGCTCTACTCTCTATATACACACGACTGTGTGGCTAGGCATAGCTCAAATACCATCTATAAATTTGCTGATGATACAACCATTGTTGGTAGAATCTCAGATGGTGATGAGAGGGTGTACAGGAGTGAGATATGTCAACTACTGGAGTGGTGTCGCAGCAACAACCTGGCACTCAACGTCAGTAAGATGAAAGAACTGATTGTGGACTTCAGGAAGGCTAAGATGAAGGAACGCATACCAATCCTCATAGAGGGATCAGAAGTGGAGACAGTGAGCAGCTTCAAGTTCCTGGGTGCCAAGATCTCTGAGGATCTAACCTGGTCCCAACATATCGATGTAGTTATAAAGAGGGCAAGACAGTGGTTAAACTTCATTAGGAGTTTGAAGAGATTTGGCATGCCAACAAATACACTCAAAAACTTCTATAGTTGTACCGTGGGGAGCATTCTGACAGGCTGCACCACCGTCTGGTATGGGGGGTGGGGGGGGGGGGCTACTGCACAGGACCAAAAGAAGCTACTGAGGGTTGTAAATCTAGTCGGCTCCATCTTGGGCACGAGCCTACAAAGTATCCAGGACATCTTTAGGGAGCAGTGTCTCAGAAAGGCAGTGGTCATTATTAAGGACATCCAGCACCCAGGGCATGCCCTTTTCTCATTGTTACCATCAGGTAGGAGGTACAGAAGCCTGAAGACACACACTCAACAATTCAGGAACAGCTTATTCCCCTCTGCCATCAGGGAGGAGGTACAGGAGCCTGAAGACACACACTCAGCGATTCAGGAACAGCTTCTTCCCCTCTGCCATCAGGGAGGAGGTACAGGAGCCTGAAGACACACACTCAACGATTCAGGAACAGCTTCTTCCCCTCTGCCATCAGGGAGGAGGTACAGGAGCCTGAAGACACACACTCAACGATTCAGGAACAGCTCCTTCCTCTCTGCCATCAGGGAGGAGGTACAGGAGCCTGAAGACACACACTCAGCGATTCAGGAACAGCTCCTTCCCCTCTGCCATCAGGGAGGGGGTACAGGAGCCTGAAGACACACACTCAATGATTCAGGAACAGCTTCTTCCCCTCTGCCATCAGGGAGGAGGTACAGGAGCCTGAAGACACACACTCAACGATTCAGGAACAGCTTCTTCCCCTCTGCCATCAGGGAGGGGGTACAGGAGCCTGAAGACACACACTCGATGATTCAGGAACAGCTTCTTCCCCTCTGCCATCAGGGAGGGGGTACAGGAGCCTGAAGACACACACTCAACGATTCAGGAACAGCTTCTTCCCCTCTGCCATCAGGGAGGGGGTACAGGAGCCTGAAGACACACACTCAACGATTCAGGAACAGCTTCTTCCCCTCTGCCATCAGGGAGGGGGTACAGGAGCCTGAAGACACACACTCGATGATTCAGGAACAGCTTCTTCCCCTCTGCCATCAGGGAGGGGGTACAGGAGCCTGAAGACACACACTCGATGATTCAGGAACAGCTTCTTCCCCTCTGCCATCAGGGAGGGGGTACAGGAGCCTGAAGACACACACTCAACGATTCAGGAACAGCTTCTTCCCCTCTGCCATCAGGGAGGGGGTACAGGAGCCTGAAGACACACACTCAGCGATTCAGGAACAGCTTCTTCCCCTCTGCCATCAGGGAGGAGGTACAGGAGCCTGAAGACACACACTCAACGATTCAGGAACAGCTTCTTCCCCTCTGCCATCAGGGAGGAGGTACAGGAGCCTGAAGACACACACTCAACGATTCAGGAACAGCTCCTTCCTCTCTGCCATCAGGGAGGAGGTACAGGAGCCTGAAGACACACACTCAGCGATTCAGGAACAGCTCCTTCCCCTCTGCCATCAGGGAGGGGGTACAGGAGCCTGAAGACACACACTCAATGATTCAGGAACAGCTTCTTCCCCTCTGCCATCAGGGAGGAGGTACAGGAGCCTGAAGACACACACTCAACGATTCAGGAACAGCTTCTTCCCCTCTGCCATCAGGGAGGGGGTACAGGAGCCTGAAGACACACACTCGATGATTCAGGAACAGCTTCTTCCCCTCTGCCATCAGGGAGGGGGTACAGGAGCCTGAAGACACACACTCAACGATTCAGGAACAGCTTCTTCCCCTCTGCCATCAGGGAGGAGGTACAGGAGCCTGAAGACACACACTCAGCGATTCAGGAACAGCTTCTTCCCCTCTGCCATCAGGGAGGAGGTACAGGAGCCTGAAGACACACACTCAGCGATTCAGGAACAGCTTCTTCCCCTCTGACACCCGATTCCTAAATGGACATTAAACCCTTGGTCACTACCTCACTTTTTAATACACAGTATTTCTGTTTTTTGCACATTATTAAAAATCTATTCAATATATGTAACTGATTCACTTGTTTATTTATTATTATGTTTTTATTTTATTTATTTTTTCTCTCTCTGCTAGGTTATGTATTACATTGAACTGCTGTTGCTAAGTTAACAAATTTCACGTCACATGCCAGTGATAATAAACCTGATTCTGATTCTGATTCATTTTCTCCATTCCCATTTACACTTGGTCCCTGCAAATCTTGACAATGTCAGTGACGAGCACGGTGAAAGGTTTCACCAGGACATTGTGGTCATGGAGAGATTGTATCGGGGCAACTGGAATCCATCAGTGCTGGCTGATTATTGTTGGACACTTAAGTGAGAGGCCTCAGACACCGAGTACAAACGAAAATCCCCAACAACACGTTTTTAGCTCAGTTGAACTATTGCAAAGCATCAGCAACGTTATGAAATTAATGCATCACATTCAATAAAAGTTCATTTCCTTTCTCCAAGTTCCTACGTGATGCCAGTAGCCTGAAATTATTAAAAAACACGAAATGCCGGCAGAACTCAGCAGGCCAGACAGCACCCGTGGGAGGAGGTAGTGACGACGTTTCGGGCCGAAACCCTTCATCAGGAGTGAAGTAACACGGGATGGTCGATGGGGGGATAAGAAGTGGGGGAGGGATGAAGTAGAGAGCTGGGAAGTGATAGGCTGGAGGGAAATGGGCTAGGGGGGAAGGTGGAGAATTATGGGAAATAAAAGAGAAAGAAAGGTAGGGCTGGGGTGGGGGGGGAGATTGTAGCGAGGGGGAAAAAGAGAGAGAAAGAGAACCTCACTCCTGATGAAGGGTTTCGGCCGGAAACGTTGTGTCAGAAACGAGCCACGCTCCCGAATAATGGCTTCAAGACAAATTCAAGGAAACAAAGTTTATTAACAGTTCTGCAGAGCTGGGCCCCCTCAGAGAAGGGAACCCTGAACCTTACAGGGCAGCAGATTTTATCCTTCTTCCTTACCCCTCCCCTCCCTGACTCGGGAGGTACATAGTCTTATCCCATTCCATATTTGGAGTTGTTTTTTTACACATTTCTGTAAAACGATAGTCCATATCTCAGGACTTCAATGATTCCACAAACAGTTAATCTCGTCAGGGCTTCTGCATTCCTGCTTATCAGACATAATTAAATCACATTTGTTTTCTGACTTTAACCTCGCACATCTTAATTTACTTCGGCTCTCACAATTCCACCCTTTTTCTTTTTAAGATGTGCGTAGCAGCTAGCATTTCTCCTCTTCCAGGGGGCCCACCGTCCTTCCTCCGCCCCCCCGTGGAGGGTCAACTTTCTTCTTTAATAGCATAAGTTTTAGCTCGTTTGTCCCATGATGGGATATCGCTGCCTGGAGCTGGAATATACTGCGCCTGATCAGTGTTCGTATACAAGGAATCAAACACGGCAAAAGTAAGAGAATCATTAGACCCCCGCCTGCTACTAGGAGAGCGGTGCGCCACCAACTACCTCCCAGTAGCCCGTCTAGCCAACTCATGTTCCCCAGGGATCTCCAGGTTTGTACTGGCACGTGGGCAAGGTTTCCGAATTTTGTCGGATATTTTTAACACGGCCTTTCCATTGTCGTCTATCTTAAGGCAACAGTTTGTAAGATTGAACTTCCCACATACCCCGCCTTCAGAGGCCAATAGGTAATCCACAGCCAGCCTGTTCTGGTATATTGCTGTTCGCATCTGGCTCTGCTGTTTTGCCAACAGCTCCAATGCCAGTGCCGTTTGATTGGTTATCACTTCCACCACCGCCTGCAGTCTAATAATTCGGTTTAACATGTAGATCGGTGTACGATATCCCCATGACCCATCCTGGGCCCAGGTTGCTGGTCCATAGTATTTAATGATGCGAGCTGGTGGCCATTTATCACCCCACTCGCCCATCTTTATCTCCCGCTTCTCTCGCCGTAATGAGTCAACCAGCTTAATTCCCAGCTTCTGGTCATCCTCCTGAGGCAGGAGAAAGAACTCTGGCCGTATGAGACCCAGGAAGCAAACACCCGCCCAATCCACGGTAGTTTGGTATACGCCTGATTACCGCAGATCCAGAATAACCCCTCCGGGGCAAATCCTCCTTTCTTTGCTTCCTTCCATACTTCCCTGACCCTGGGGACCCCTTCATAAGGGTTTGTTCCGCTTGCAATTCCAGAGATTAGAACTGTTTCCTATAGCTTCACAGCTGCCATTTGGTTCCCTTGTTATATACCATGTTGGCTCCTCTGGCCACCAGGTAACATTACCTTCCCTTTTTGCTAATTTAATGCTTTGACAGGGGCTTTCTCCCACCTTTACCTTTCCCTTCCTTTCAACACATACCTGTCCCTCCGGATAATTGGTCAATTTCCATTTTTGCTCCTTCCGGTCAGGAACATTTGTCCAATTGCGCTCAAGCAATTCCCATACACTCAAGCTCTCACCCCCTCCACGGCCACTGCTCACTCATGTGCGGTCCTCCACAGACCCAACAACCACTAATATTCAGGCTCGTGGCAATCCGGGTAGCTAGGTCTATAAAAGGTTCTCTTTAACATCAGGTAGGACTATGTCTTTTTCTATCTCCTGATATATAGACGGGTCCGTGGAGATCACTGTCTTCTTCCTTTGCCTGCTCTCTTCTACCTCCTTCTTCTTCTCATCTTGTATTATAGTCTCCTTTACCTTATCCACATGTTCCTTAACCAATGTAGAGGGGATGTCCCATTGCCCTCCCTTGTTTATACACAACCACCGGTCGTTCCTGGGACATCTAGAGACACCCCCTATATACCCCATCCATATCCCCTTGAGTAGCCCTTATTATAAACTTGGTAATAAGGTTTACTATTCTCCCAACATGTTTCTCTCTTGCTTAGATCATAGCATCGATCATTCACATGCGAGTGGGACACAAATGATCCTGGGAACACCCTCTGCTCCACTCGTACCACGGTTCTGCACTTGTCACATTTCCCTTCAATTTCCCCGACATATAGAATCAAATATATTACAGTCAATAATGTTACAGTCCACATAGAGTTCATTTTTGCTGCCTTTTTAGCCTCACCACCATCGGTTCTTCACCGGGAACACAGGTCCACTCAGTGCGGCTTTCGGGCTTCACCGGTCCTTTTACCCTGGATGCATGTGTCCACCCTTTTTCTTTTGTCCGTACAGCCGCCTCTGTTGTTAGCAGGACCTGGAAAGGGCCTTCCCACTGTGGCTGTAACTTCTCCGGCTTCCAGGTCCTTACCAGAACCCAATCTCCAGCACGATCTGATGTAAAGCAAAGTCGAGCGGCGGAGTCTGGGCCAAGAGACCCTTTTTCCGCAGTTCTGCAAAGGAACGAGACAAGGCCAGTAAATTGTTCTTTACAAATAAATCACCCCCCTGTAGTGTGGGGATACCCCTCTATTTTATTCCAATATGGCAGTCCAAAGAGCATCTCATAAGGAGATATTCCTATATCCTTGCGGGGTGCAGTTCGTATTCTCAGGAGAGCGATCGGCAAACACTTGGTCCATGGTAGCTTGGTTTCCAACATCAACTTGGTTAGCTGTGCCTTCAGGGTGCTGTTCATTCGTTCTACTCTTCCGGAACTCTGGGGATGCCACGGGGTATGGTACTTCATTCGAATGCAGACATGTCACGACTGCTCTCTTCTAGCGGGCAACTCCAGAAGGCATCTTTTAGATCTATTACACTGAACCATTCATGGTCAGGGGAGATCTTACTCATCAGCGTGTAAGGGTTGGGCACTACCGGGTATCGGGTTTGGACTACTGCATTTAGGCCCCCGCAGGTCGTGTACCATCCGATAAGTCCCATCTGGCTTTCGCACCGGAGTATTGGGGTATTATATGGTGACATACATTCCTCCAGTAGTCCGTCAGCGATCAATCCCTCAATCACCGGCTGCAGCCCTTTTCTTCCTTCCATCGCAATGAGGTACTGCTTCCTTCTCACTGGGCGACTGTCCGGTAACAAGGTGATCTGTAAAGGGCTGATGTTCAATACTCCCCTGTTTCCCTCTCTATACCATACCTCGGGCTCTATTTTCCGATCGTCTTCCTCTTTTAACGCGAATCGTTTTACTATTATCTCTCCATTGCTTGGCACGGTTCCAATACCCAATTGAACCTGCAGATCTCTTCCTAATAGATTAAATCCTGCCGAGGGCAGCAGGAGGTCTCGTCTAGTTGCTCTATCTTCATATCCGACTTCCACATTGTCCACAATGGGCACTTGTATTGTCTTTCCTCCGATACCGGATACTCCCATTACCTTTGTTCCAGTTCAGGCGCCGGGAGGTATCTGGATTACGCTAGATCTTTCGGCACCCGAATCTACCATAAAGGTTGTATCTGACCCTTGGGGACCTACTTTTTAAATTTAGCAGGGGTTCCTGCCGATAATTCATCCCCAAGGGGTGGAACCCCCGACCTCCCTAGTCTTCATCTTCCATCATAGCGTACGAGCGCACTTCCCGTCGGTATCTGGGGCACTCGCGCCTGAAGTGTCCCTCTTCGTTGCAGTGAAAACATCTTAAAGCCTTCCTTAGCCCTCCTCCTTGCTCCTGGCTACTACCTCGATCCAACCATGGTCCCTGTCTCTCTCTCTACTATCTGCGGTTACTTGTCGCACTGTCTGGACCATTATCCTTGCCATCTTCTTTTGTTTCTCTTCGTCCCTTCTGACAAAGACCTTCTGAGCCTCACGGAGTAATTCACTCAAGGGCTTGCTGTTCCAATCTTCCATTTTCTCCAGCTTTTTCCTAATGTCCGGACCAGGCTTTGGACACAAGCTCTACTCGAATTAGTTGTTGTCCCACCTCTGTCTCTGGGTCTACTCCTGCGTATTGTTGCATATTTTTCCGAATCCTATCCAGGAAATCTGACGGGGTTTCATCGGGGTTCTGGTGACTTCCAAAGGCCTTAGTGAAGTTGTATCCCTTTTATCATGTATTCGCGTACATATCGCATATTCCTCCTTCCGTCCTCCAATTGCTTATCCCATTGTGGGTCTACTAATGGGAATTTTTGTTCACCTGGTCCATCCTGGGCCTTCTCCCTTTCCCAGACTACTATCGCAGCTTGTCTTATCATTTGCCTTTCTTGGGCGAAGAATAGGGTCCCCATTATTGAGTACATTTCATCCCAGGTGTAGGTATTTGGTCCCAGGAATTGGTCCAATTGTTCCGCAAGGCCATAGGATCTTCTAACAGATTTTTCATCTCTTTCTTAAAGGTCCGTACCTCTGTACTCGTCAGGGGAACGTTTACGTAACCTGTTCCCCCTTCTGCCCCTCCCATTGGGACTTCTCGGAGGGACACATTTTTGTTTCTTCGCCCTCTTTCTTCATCTCTTGGTTTTCTTTCCTTTTCCTCAGGGTCTTCGATTTGCGGAGCGGTAGGGGGGCACATATGGGGGCGGCAGGTGCTCGAGCACCTCCCATGTATTCTTTTCTGTCCCCCTTCCTTTATCGTTTTCAACTTATAACTATTTGTCGTTGGTAACCAGCATAGGGCGTAATCACTTTCTTCGGGTTTAACGTTAGGTTTTGAATTCACGTACAGATTAAGGGCTTGTTGTACCCAATCCTCGCTAGACCCGAACTTAGGCCATCACACAGCCGACCCTTGGATCGGCTGGCGGGACCAGAATTCACAGTACTGTATCATTTTTTCTCTTTGACTTCCCTTTTCGCCTCCCGTAATCCCAATTTTCTAACATCCGTCCCAACGGACTATCAGGGGGTACCCCGGGGTATTTTTCATCATTGGCACCTGGATTTCCTTTACCCTTAGTCTCTCTTAGACCCTTATTTCCCATCTCGAGACTTGCTCAGTTCCTATCCACCCGCAGGCACCCCGTAATTCCACAATTCTCGTGCACTACGTCTCTGCAGGAATTTAATTTGAATGTGACCCACCTAGCTCGGTCACTCCTGTCCAATTCTGGAACCTGTATTCCCGCGATCGCCCAGGAATTCACCTGCAGGCACCCGCAGTTCCACAATTCTCGTGTACTACGTCTCTACAGGAGGAATCACCTGCAGGAACCCCGCAGTTCCACAATTCTCGTGTACTACGTCTCTACAGGAGGATCCACCTGCAGGAACCCCGCAGCTCCACGATTCTTGTGTACTACGTCTCTACAGGAATTTAATTTCTTACCTGGGTCTTGTGCACAGAAATTACTCGATCGCTCACTGTCTCGACTGCCTCGACAACCCCTCTTTGTTTCCTTGAGTCCGCCGGATATCACTCGCTCAAGCCGCGCGGGGCGACGAGCAAGGAATCAGGGACTGCCGAACTCGGCAGGGTGCACCTTCTCCAATGTCCTTCCTTGCCCCCCTCACGGCTGGAGTGTGGATCCCGGACGAGCGCCCCAAGTTGTCAGAAACGAGCCACGCTCCCGAATAATGGCTTCAAGACAAATTCAAGGAAACAAAGTTTATTAACAGTTCTGCAGAGCTGGGTGCCTTCAGAGAAGGGAACCCTGAACCTTACAGGGCAGCAGGTTTTATCCTTCTTCCTTACCACCCCTCCCCTCCCTGACTCGGGAGGTACATAGTCTTATCCCATTCCATATTTGGAGTTGTTTTTTTACACGTTTCTGTAAAACAATAGTCCATATCTCAGGACTTCAATGATTCCACAAGCAATTAATCTCGTCAGGGCTTCTGCATTCCTGCTTATCAGACATAATAAATCACATTTGTTTTCTGACTTTAACCTCGCACATCTTAATTTACTTCGGCTCTCACACGTCGTCACTACCTCCTCCCGTAGATGCTGTCTGGCCTGCTGAGTTCTGCCAGCATTTTGTGTTTTTATTTATTTCCAGCATCTGCAGATTCACTCGTGTTACCTGAAATTATATATGTGTTTAGGTCAAGCCGTCTATCGTAAATGACAACAAAAAAAAAATAACTTTGAGGAAGCAACACTTTCAAAAACCCTTGCCATCTGCTTGACCTGCGGTGTTCTGCAGGGGTTGGTGTTGGGGCTGCTGCTTTTTATGGTGTATTCAATGTCAGAGTTAATGGCTTTGTGTCCTGTTATCTGAGGAAGCAACAATGCTAAAAAAAATTTGTCGTCCAGTGATATTTCGTTCCCCTTTAAACTTGCGTACTAGAAATTACAGGACCTATAGGAAAAGTAGTTAATTGGAAATGTAAGAAATCTCTAATTTGAAGGTATCTGTAAAAATGTGTTTCTGGGAGTGCAATTTTAGTTGACAATTGGCGGGAAGTATTCCATACCTTCTCACAGCTTTTCAGGGTCCAATTTGACCCAAATCCCCTTACTGCCTTGTTTAGTGTAAGATTCAAAATAAGATGTGCGTTTCTGACAGGTCCGGGTCAAATGTCTAGGGACAAATGTGATTTAATTATGTTTAGGGACAAATGTGATTTAATTATGTCTGGGTTAAAGTCTGTAAACAAGTGTGATCTAATTATGAATGCAGAAGCCTTGACAAAATTAACTGTTTGTGGAATCATTGAAGTCCTGAGATATGGACTATTGTTTTACAGAAACATGTAAAAAAATAACTCCAAATATGGAATGGGATAAGACTATGTACCTCCCGAGTCAGGGAGGAGGGGGGTGGTAAGGAAGAAGGATAAAACCTGCTGTCCTGTAAGGTTCAGGTTCCCTTCTCTGAGGGGGCCCAGCTCTGCAGAATTGTTAATAAACTTTGTTTCCTTGAATTTGTCTTGAAGCCATTATTCGGGAGCGTGGCTCGTTTCTGACAACTTGGGGGCTCGTCCGGGATCCACACTCCAGCTGTGAGGGGGGCAAGGAAGGACATCAGAGAAGGTGCACCTGCCGAGTTCGGCAGTCCCTGATTCCTTGCTCGTCGCCCCGCGCGGCTTGAGCGAGTGATATCCGGCGGACTCAAGGAAACAAAGAGGGGTTGTCGAGGCAGTTGAGACAGTGAGCGATCGAGTAATTTCTGTGCACAGGACCCAGGTAAGAAATTGAATTCCTGTAGAGACGTAGTACACGAGAATTGTGGAACTGCGGGGTGCCTGCAGGTGATTCTTCCTGTAGAGACGTAGTACACGAGAATTGTGGAACTGCGGGGTGCCTGCAGGTGAATTCCTGGGCGATCGCGGGAATACAGGTTCCGGAATTGGACAGGAGTGACCGAGCTAGGTGGGTCACATTCAAATTAAATTCCTGCAGAGACGTAGTGCACGAGAATTGTGGAATTACGGGGTGCCTGCGGGTGGATTGGAACCGAGCAAGTCCTCGAGATGGGGAATAAGGGTCTAAGAGAGAAAAGGGTAAAGGAAATCCAGGCGCCAATGATGAAAAATACCCCGGGGTACCCCCTGATAGTCCGTTGGGACGGATGTTAGAAAATTGGGATTATGGGAGGCGAAAAGGGAAGTCAAAGAAAAAATGATACAGTACTGTGGAATTCTGGTCCCGCCAGCTGATCCAAGGGTCGGCTGTGTGGTGGCCTAAGTTCGGGGTCTAGCGAGGATTGGGTACAACAAGCCCTTAATCTGTACGTGAATTCAAAACCTAACGTTAAACCCGAAGAAAGTGATTATGCCCTATGCTGATTACCAACGACAAATAGTTATAAATTGAAAACGATAAATGAAGGGGGACAGAAAAAGAATACATGGGAGGTGCTCGACCACCTGCCGCCCCATATGTGCCCCCTATGCTCCGCAAATCGAAGACCCTGAGACGGAGGTTGGCCAACCCAGCTGATTCGTGTTGAATTTGTATCGAAAGCATGGCCAGATATAAGAAAAAAACTGGAAAAACTAGAAGATTGGAATACTAAACCCTTAAGTGAACTACTTAGGGAGGCACAGAAAGTGTTTGTAAGAAGGGATGAAGAGAAACAAAAGAAGACGGCAAGGATAATGGTCCAGACAGTGCGACAAGTAACCACAGATAGTAGAGAGAGAGACAGGGACCATGGTTGGATCGAGGTAGTAGCCAGGAGCAAGGAGGAGGGCTAAGAAGGCTTTAAGATGTTTTCACTGCAACGAAGAGGGACACTTCAGGCGCGAGTGCCCCAGATACCGACGGGAAGTGCGCTCGTACGCTATGATGGAAGATGAAGACTAGGGAGGTCAGGGGTTCCACCCCTTGGGGATGAATTATCGGCAGGAACCCCTGGTAAATTTAAAAGTAGGTCCCCAAGGGTCAGATACAACCTTTGTGGTAGATTCGGGTGCCGAAAGATCTAGCGTAATCCAGATACCTCCCAGCGCCCGAACCGGAACAAAGGTAATGGGAGTATCCGGTATTGGAGGCAAAATAATACAAGTACCTGTTATAGAAAACGTGAAAATTGAACATGAGGATAGGGTAACGGGACAGGACCTACTTTTGTTATCCTCTGCGAGATTCAACCTGCTCGGGCGGGATCTGCAAGTCAGGCTAGGCATCGGGACTGTGCCCAGGAACGGGAAGATAGTGGTACAGCTGCTTGCCCTCAGGGAAGAAGACGATAGGAAAATAAGCCCGGAGGTATGGTACCAGGAAGGGAACCGGGGGGGTTTGAACGTCCCCCCTTGCAAATCTCACTATTACCTAACAGTTCGCCAGTACGGAGAAAACAGTACCCTATTTCAATGGAAGGAAGAAAAGGGCTGCAGCCGGTGATTGAAGGACTGATCGCTGACGGACTACTGGAGGAATGTATGTCACCGTATAATTACCCCAATACTCCCGGTGCGAAAGCCAGATGGGACTTATCGGATGGTACAAGACCTGCGGGGTCTAAATGCAGTAGTCCAAACCCGATACCCGGTAGTGCCCAACCCTTACACACTGATGAGTAAGATCTCCCCTGACCATGAATGGTTCAGTGTAATAGATCTAAAAGCTGCCTTCTGGAGTTGCCCGCTAGAAGAGAGCAGTCGTGACATGTTTGCGTTCGAATGGGAAAATCCTACGACGGGGCGGAAAAGACAACTCCGGTGGACGGTCCTGCCACAGGGGTTCACCGAATCACCTAACCTATTTGGACAGGTCTTGGAGCAAGTACTAGCAGATTCCAATGTGCTCCAGAGAGCCAACTGCTACAGTATGTGGATGATCTATCACTATCCGGGCCAACACAGGAAGGGGTGCAGGAAGACACCATCAGACTACTGAACTTCCTGGGGAAGCAGGGGGCTACGGGTCTCAAAGAAAAAGTTACAATTTGTAGAAAAGGAAGTAAGGTATCTGGACACTGGGTCAGTAAAGGACAGCGATGCATTACCCCAGAAAGGATAGCTGGAATAACGGGAATGTCACTACCACGTACCAAGAAGGAGATACGCACCAGTTAAATTTGCGATGCACTTGACATCGAATGGAAGTACCATACCCCGTGGCATCCCCAGAGTTCGGGAAGAGTAGAACGAATGAACAGCACCCTAAAGGCACAACTGACCAAGTTGATGTTAGAAACCAAACTACCATGGACTAAGTGTCTCCCTATTGCCCTTTTAAGAATACGAACAGCGCCCCGCAAGGACATAGGAAATTCCCCATATGAGATGTTGTTCGGACTCCCGTATTGGAATAAGGTGGAAGGGTACCCCATGCTACAAGGGAGTGATATCTTTGTAAGGGACTATTTACTGGCCTTGTCTCGTTCCTTTGCAGAACTGCGGAAAAAGGGTCTCTTGGCCCAGACTCCGCCGCTCGACTTTGCTTTACATCAGATCGTGCCTGGAGATTGGGTTCTGGTAAGGACCTGGAAGCCGGAGAAGTTACAGCCACAGTGGGAAGGCCTTTCCAGGTCCTGCTAACAACAGAGGCGGCTGTACGGACAAAAGAAAAAGGGTGGACACACGCATCCAGGGTAAAAGGACCGGTGAAAGCCCGAAAGCCGCACTGAGTGGACCTGTGTTCCCGGTGAAGAACCGATGGTGGTGAGGCTAAAAAGGCAGCAAAAATGAACTCTATGTGGACTGTAACATTATTGACTGTAATATATTTGATTCTATATGTCGGGGAAATTGAAGGGAAATGTGACAAGTGCAGAACCGTGGTACGAGTGGGGCAGAGGGTGTTCCCAGGATCATTTGTGTCCACTCGCATGTGAATGATCGATGCTATGATCTAAGCAAGAGAGAAACATGTTGGGAGAATAGTAAACCTTATTACCAAGTCTATAATAAAGGATACATGGACAGGGGGGGACCATGAGAAGTCTCAGCTGTCCCAGGAAAGACCGCAGTTCTTCCTCCTGCATCAGGAGGGTGACCGGAAGCTGGGAATTAAGCTGTTTGATTCATTAAGGAGAGAAACACGGGAGATAAAGGTGGGCGAGTGGGGTGATGAGTGGCCACCGGCTCGCATCATTGAATACTATGGGCCAGCGACCTGGGCCCAGGATGGGTCGTGGGGGTATCGCACTCCTGTCTACATGTTAAACCGAATTATTAGACTGCAGGCGGTGGTGGAAGTGATAACCAATCAAACGGCACTGGCATTGGAGCTGTTGGCAAAACAGCAGAGCCAGATGCGAACAGCAATATACCAGAACAGGCTGGCTGTGGATTACCTATTGGCCTCTGAAGGCGGGGTATGTGGGAAGTTCAATCTTACAAACTGTTGCCTTAAGATAGACGACAGTGGAAAGGCCGTGTTAAAAATATCCGACAAAATTCGGAAACTGGCCCACGTGCCAGTACAAACCTGGAGATCCCTGGGGAACATGAGTTGCTAGACGGGCTACTGGGAGGTAGTTGGTGGCGCACCGCTCTCCTAGTAGCAGGCGGGGGTCTAATGATTCTCTTACTTTTGCCGTGTTTGATTCCTTGTATACGAACACTGATCAGGCGCAGTATATTCCAGCTCCAGGCAAGCA
>NW_027332142.1:0-52283 GCF_048418815.1 Hemitrygon akajei | reverse complement strand
GTCTGACAGTTACACCAGAATCACTTGTTAAATAATTTACAACAGAATGCTTGTGTCGGGAAGGGATCATATTGATTAAGTAATTTTCTTTGTATATCTTCTATATTTAATCATGGCTATACTGGAAGTGCCCAGAGGTGTAGTATGGTTGGGGATGATACCATGCCGGGCATGAATTGGTTCCTGCTGGATTGGTGACAGCTCACTAGTCTCAGCTGGCCTGTGATATCAGTGGGGGGGTTGGCGGGGCGGGTGGGGAAGAACGGGAAGTGACTGCCGTACATCTCTCACAACCTCAGGGTGCCAGTCAGGTGTCATAGTCAATGGTATGATGGAAGAAATGAGCGTGTGCCTGTTAAATGGAACCTAGGGAGACTTCATTAGAAGTTACAAAAAGAAACATGGTTAGATTATTATTCACCTTCTACCCTGCTGTTGTAAGACTATTAAATAGTGCCCTAGTAAAATAAGATTGACTGTTGACCTCATAATCTATCTTGTTATAATTTTGCACTGTATTGTTTAACCGCACCACACTTTTTCTGTCGCTGTTACACTTTATTCTGTGCTGTTATTGTTTTACATTGTTCTACCTCAATGAACTGTGTAATAATTTGATTTGTATGAACAGTGTACAAGAAAGGCTTTTCACTCTACCTCAGTACATGTGATAATAATAAACCAATTCCAATTTCTTCACACGAACCTGGAAATCAAGGATCAGACTTCCATCCGTATAAATATCTCTGGTCATTCTGGACATCTTCTTTCTAAAACAAAAAGCTTCATTGTAGTCTGCCAGGTGCTTTGTTGTAGCAGCATGGCAGGATTATACGGGAGAAAAGTCAAAGACCTACATGGGAACAAACATTGGTCAAACTCTGAACTCCAACCTCATTCAAACATTGGATTCAATCTTGTCCTTGTGTAAATTTGGTTTTGCTCAGATTTATTTCATCAATCTCATTAAGGAAATTTTCTATTCTTTGTATATTGAAATGCTAACAACATTAAAAGTCTTGGGGTCATGTAAAAAAATTCTGTATAACAAAGATGCTTTCATAGATAAAGAAAAGGTTTCTAGATATCAATAGATTTATTATAAAGAGCAGTAAACAGTAAAAAAACTAAATCAAATCAATATTTGGCAAGACCACCCTTCCCTTAAAAACTGCACAGTTTATAAGAAATTCGGTTAATGGTGTCAGGACAACTGATAATTTAGAAATAAATGATAGGGGATTTTATTCTAAACCTTATAGTTCTGACCCTCCTAAAGATAATACTGTAATTAATAACTTTTTAGACCAATTAAACATTCCTACACTTTCTGTGGATAACCAAAAACAGTTGGATCAACCTACCGGGTATTTCTCATGAAGAAATTGGCGAGGCTATACGTTCACTGCACTCAGGGAAGGCACCAAGTCCTGATGAATTTTGGAGAATTTTATAATGCTTTTTCTTCACTGCTTATACCTCATTTATGTTCAGTCTTTTCGGATTCTTTTAAGTTGGGTCGGTTGCCACAATCTTTTTATGAAGTTTCTATTTTGCTTATCCTTAAAAAGAATAGAAACCCAACTGAATGTTCTTCATACAGACCAATTTCCTTACTTAATGTTGATACTAAAATCCTATCTAAAGTTCTGGCTTGTAAGATTGAAAATATTTTACCATCTATTATCTCTGAAGATCAGACTGGATTTATTAAAAACCAATATTCCCATTTTAATATTTGCCGGTTATTAAATGTTATCTATTCTCCTTCTAAGGAGATACTGGAATGCGTGATATCCTTAGACAGTGAGAAGGCTTTTGATCAGGTTGAATGGCAATATTTATTTAAAATTTTAGAAAAATTTAATTTTGGGCCTGATTTTACTCAATGGATTAAATTACTTTATTTATCTCCTTCTGCTCGGGTTCTTACTAATTCTCAGAATTCTAAACTATTTAAACTTCAATGTGGACGCAGACACGGCTGTCCTTTGAGCCCTTTGCTCTTTGACCTGGCCTTAGAACCCTTAGCTATTGCCTTTCGAGAATCTAGTGGTATCACTGGTATTTTGTGGAAGGGTACTACCCACAAAGTTTCACTTTATGCGGATGACTTATTGCTTTTTACTTCTAATGTTGAGACTTCATTATCTTTTGCACTTCCTCTACTCTCTCGTTTTAGCCAGTTTTCCGGATATAAATTGAATCTACATAAGAGTGAACTTTTTCCTTTGGATAATTTGGTATCAACTAATACTAATCGTCCTTTTAAAATTGTAAGAAATCAATTTACTTATTTGGGTGTAACAATGACTAAGAATTATAAATAACTATTTAAAGAAAATTTTCTTTATTAAATTATATAAAAAGAACATTATCAAATTGGTCGCCTCTTTCGTTATCATTGATTGGCTGAATTAATTCTATTAAAATGAATATCTTACCCAAATTTAAATACCTCTTCCAGGCCTTACCCGTCTTTATTCCTAAATCCTTTTTTGATTCACTTGATTCTATTTTATTCTCTTATCTATTGAAAAATAAATATCCTCGGCTGAATAAAGTTCATCTCCAGAAAGTTAAAAAGAATGGAGGTTTAGCTTTATCAAATTTTAGGTTTTATTATTGGGCAGTTAATATACTGAGTCTTACGTTTTGTTTATGTTATATAAATCATGAGAACTGTCCAGGGTGGGTTTCTTTAGAAGTTAACTCTGTTAATAAATTCTCTATCATCTCTCTTTTGGGATTTTCACTTCCTTTATCTTTAAGTAAAATAACTGAAAATGTGGTAGTTAAACATACTTCAAGGATCTGGAAACAATTTAGAAAACACTTTGGTTTATTGAGATTTTCCCTTTTTAGTCCCATTTTAATTAATTTTTTAAGCCTTCCATGACCGATGTAGTTTTTAAACAATGGGATAGACTGGGTATTAAATGTTTCCAGGATCTGTTTGTTGGAGGAAGTCTTTCTTCGTTCAAACAGCTGTCAACTAAATATAGTTTACCAAAAGCCCACTTTTTTCGATATTTACAAATTAGAGACTTCTTGCGATCTCAATTATATACATTTCATAAAAGTCCTGATAAGAACTTATTAGATGAAATTCTTAATTTGAAACCTTTTTATAATGGTTCAATATCCAATATTTATGATATGTTGATGGGAATGAGAAATGATTCTTTAGAAAAAATCAAAAATCTTTGGGAACAAGATTTGCAGACTTCAATTTCTGAAGAAACTTGGGATGAAATTTTTAAACAGGTTAATGCTTCATCGTTATGTGCCTGTCATTCCCTCCTCCAATTTAAAGTGTAGAAAATCCATAGGGCTTAAATGACCAAGGATAAGCTATCTCGTTTTTATATGGATATATCTCCCTACTGTGATAGATGTAACAATGCAGAAGCTTCATTCATTCATCTGTATTGGACATGTCTGAGTCTTGAAAAATATTGGAAGGAAAGTTTTTTTTACCTTTTTCTCTTTATCAAACAGTTTCGGCTTTGATAGTGGGTATAGATTCATTTTCTATATATATAAGAATTATTCATATCTCAACATACGCATTAATCTAATCTACATGAATATAGGGTAAGGAGTTCGTCAATGTATTATTACATCTTTCTTTTGTTTTATAATATATATTTTCTTGAACTCTGTATTCTTCTATGCAGAAATTAATAAAAATATTGAAAAAGAAAATAAATTCGGCTGGTAGGTTACTCTAAGCACCTTGGAGAACTTGGCACAGTTCTTCCCGCAGACTTTGGCTGTCTCGCATGCTTCTGTCTCTCCGGGTAACCCCAGACAGTCCTGATGATGTTGAGATCAGGGTTCTATGGAAACCATACCACCTGATGCAGAACTCTTTCATTCTTCTTTTCACCGAAGTTAGTTCTTCATAACCTTGGTCGTGTGACTGAGGTCAATGTCCTGCTGCAGAATGAACTAGGGACCAATCAGGTGCCCTAGTATTGCGTGATGGATAAGAATCTGCTTGTACTCAGCAATGATGATTCCATTAATTCTGACCAGATCACCAACTCCATTTACAGAAATGCAGCCCTAAGCCTGCAGGGAACCTCCGCCATGCCTCACTGTTGGCTGCAGACATTTATCCATGTAGCCCTCTTCACCTCTTCTTTGGACAAGCTGCCTCCTGTTTGGGCCAAAAATTTCAAAATTTGACTTCTCACTTCATAGCACTTGCTGCCATTGTTCAGCACCCCAGTCCTTGTGCTTTTGTGCAAAGATGAGTATCTCAGCTGTGTTTCCAATTTGGAGGACTAGATTTTTGGCAGCAACTCTTCCATGAAGACCACTTCTGACAAGACTTCTCCGGACCGTAGAGGGGTGTACTCGGGTTCCAGTGGTTTCTGAGAGTTCCGAGCTGATAGCAGTGCTGGGCTTCTTCCGAGTTAATAGGGACACCAGTTTGATGTCCTCTCATCTGCTGCACAGTTTCCTTGGCCGACCACTGCATTTCTGGTCCTCAAATTTGCCAGATTCTTTATGTTTCTTCAGAAGAGCTTGGACAGCGCATCTTGGAACTCCCACCCATGGTGCTTGGGAGGGACAATTCCTTGCTGACACAAGATGACCACCTTGTGCGTGTTGTTATGCTCACTCTTGCCAGAGTGCAAGACTCGATGATTTGGAGGTTAAACTGTCACATCGGCCCCACGCCCATGTTTTAGTTCGGTTGTCCTTCACCCAGTTCCTCTACATTTGCTTCTGTTTTAATTAATCACTTTAGTTCATTCAACTTACTATGCCATTGGTCATTAGCACCTGCTTGTTACCTTTGTTTAATCATGCACTGGGCTGTATAGCTACAAAGTAACCAAGTTTTAAATTTGAAAAGTGGTCTATTACTCAATATGTTACTTTCTGTAATAAAATACAGAAATTTCTCTGTAATATTAAAATATTTTGGAAAATGAATGTTGGGAAATCTAAAATTTGCTCTTTTCTACAGACACACTGATGCAGAAGACAGAAAATAAACATCTAAAACAAAATATAAAAAATCTCATATGTCTACGATTTTTGCACAGTTCTGTGCGTTCACAATTTAATCTCACAAGATTTGTTTTCTCGTGTGAGCTGGTGCATATAAAATCTGAGCCAGTATTTTCATTTGCTTTCTAACTCCTCGACAAACATTGTTTGGTTAGAGACTGGCTGAACACACAGACAACTCAAATTAGAGTACCAGCCTGTGAATATGACTACACTGGCTGGTAATCACATTTTCATGTTGTCAAAGACTTCATGCTTCTTGGAGGATTGTTCTAACAGTAAACATAAGTTGAGTATACTCAGGCACGGGGCATATGTATCAACATCAGTGACTGAAGTATTGAAGCTAATGGTGAGTCAGATTTACCTGTCCAGTCGACAGTGTTGATCAATCACAAACACAAGAGATTCTGCTGATGCTGGAAATCCAAAGCAACACACACACAAAACGCTGGAGGAACTCAGCAAGTCAGGCAGCATCCATGGAAAAGAGTAAACAGTCAATGTTTCAGGCTGAGGCCCTTCATCAGGTCTGGAGAAAAGAGATTCAACCCTTCTCTAATCTCTAAGAAGAGTCTAATCTCTTTTTTTTCCAGTCCTGATGAAGGGTATTGATCTGAAACTTCGACTGTTTACTCTTTTCCAATAGTGCTTTCTATATGTAGATTTTGACCATCTTTCTCTCACACTGACCAATACTAATGCATCCGTCTTTTCACTTACCTAAAAAGCAACTTGTGGATTGACCAGAAATGCCAACAACTCCTCTCCCACCACAGGGCCTGTACCCACTAGAGTTCAGAAGAATGGGGGGTGGGGAAGGATAGGTCTACATAGAGTAGACACAGAGAGGATGTTTCCCCTAGAGGGGGAGTCTAGATTCAGAGGGCACAACCTCAGAATAATGTTGTTTATGCCATGGACCCCTGCCATTAACTGAGGGGTCTACGAACCTCAGGATGGAAGCCTCCAGAACAGAAGGACATCCCTTTAGAATGGAGATGAGGAGGAATTTCTTTAGCCAGAGAGTGGTGAATCTGTGAAGTTCATTGCCACAGACAGCTGTGGAGGCCAGGCCTGAAAGGTTCTATATTAGTAAAGAAGTCAAAGGTATTGGGGTGAAGGTAGGAGAATGGGATTGAGAGGGATAATGGATCTGCCATGATGGAGTGGCAGAGCAGACTCAATGGGTCGAATGGCCTAATTCTGTTCCTATGTCTTCAGGTTTTAAGGTCTTTCAGACTCAAACACTCTTTGCCATGAGTGAAGCAGGCCATATGCCCTAGCGATGAAGGAAAACTCTCCAAATGCTGGTCTCAAACGTGTGTCTAAACGGTTCTTTCACTGACCGGCTCTCATTGTTGTCACACAGCTCACCATGTTAAGACTGGCACCTGTGAGGTAGTGGCTTTGCACCGGTGCTGCAACAAGAACAAAATTGAAGAGCGGTCCCAGACCGTGAAGTGCTCCTGTTTCCCAGGACAAGTAGCAGGAACGACACGTGCCGCCCCTTCCTGTGTGGATGGTAGGTTTGTGTCTGCCTCTTGCAGGATCAGGGTGTAGAACTGTTATTATTTTAGTACTTTCCTTTAGCTTGCTTATAATTTTTATTTAATCATGTAATTGTTCAGTAAATTTTCCAATAATTGTAGTGGAGCTGAACCTACATTTTTCTAGAAGCTTCTCAAATTTTCTGCAGTGGGTGTCACACCACTTGGATTTTATTGGTTACTCAAGCCTGTTCCTGCTGGAGTTGCAAAGAATGATAGAGAGATCACATTGAAACACACCAAATATTGAAAAGCCTATATTGAGTGGATGTGGATGTTTCCAATAGTGGGAGAGTCTAAGATCAGAGGGCACAGCCTCACCGTACACTGACACCCCTTTAGAACAGAGATGTGGAGGAATTTCTTTAGCCAGAGAACGGTGAATCTGTGGAGTTCATTGCCACAGACAGCTGGCAAGGCCAAGTCATTGGGTATATTTAAAGCAGAGTTTGTTAATTTCTTGATTTGTAGGGCATCAAAGTTATGGGAAAAAGGCAGAAGAGTGGGGCTGAGAGGGAAAATAAACCAGCCATGATGGAATGGCAGAGCAGTCTCAGTGGTCTGAATGATCCAGTTCTGCTCCCATGTTTTATGGTCTGGATTGTTATCACTGGAATCAGTTTTGTTAATCTGTAGACTGAATATGAGAAGACCACAGATTATTTTCTTTGTCTCTTTTTTTCTTTGTTCTTGTAACATTTAATACAATGGCAGTAACCACTGAGTCATGTCCTTGACTTCCAAGGAACCTTGGATTGATATCATCACCACATCCAACACTCCTTAACGCCGAGCCTCCACTGAAATCAGGGAAAATGGTCAGATCTCCTGTGGCATTCAATGAGTGTCAACTCTCTTCCATCTAGTTTATAATCTTGCAATCCTGAACAATTAATTGGATTGGAATCATTATTTGCACTCACCAGGATAATTAGTTCCGCAAACAAAGAACTATAGTGAAGATGAATCCAATAATAATGTTCATTGAAAAATTTTAAAAAGGGATATTTTCCTTATCCTGTGAAGATTCTGCATTCTCAACATTGATTCTAACCATGTTAAGATTGCATAATTATTGCACAGATGTTCCACTCATTTACATGGTGACCAGTCTGCCTCTCACGTTCGTTTATACATGTCGGACCTTTATTCCTTAATCTCCTCACCCATTAAAATTTACCTTCGCCTGTATTTCCATCTTAGGGACAGGACTCTAGATCTGTACTACCCTTTGTGCAGAGTGGTGCTTCCTGATATCTGCCCTTGCCAGCCTAACACCAGTGTTAAGGTAACATTCTGGTCTCATTCAGCAGTGGAAATAATTCCTGGTGATCTGATTTTCCTTTGACCATTCAAAACAGTTTTTAGTTCACACCTTAATCTTCCATACTCACCAGAACAGGATTCAGAACTAATACCTCAAGGACATATTGCGCATGGGAGTAGGTCATTAAGTCTCTTGAGTCTGCTTCACCATGTTATAATATAGTGCCTGAACATTTACATTGTCCCAACTTTCTTGGCCTTGATTCAGTGACCCAAAATCTCTTGATCTCAGTCCTGAATTCACGGCTCCTTGTGATGAAATTGCTCCTTATTTGACCTAAATGGCCATCCCCACATGATGAAATATGGCTCCCAGTTCTTGACTCACTAATGCTCTCTCAATACTTTCTCTGTTAAACACCTCACAATTTAATTTTTCAACGAGACTATCTCCCATTCTAAAAAAAACCCAAAGAATGCCGGCCAATTCCACTCAATCTCTCATTAGAGATGACGGCTGTCTTGATTGGAGGAATCAATCTAATGAATCTTTGTTAAATTTCTTTTAAGGCAATTGATAGGGACACAAAAAATTGAGAATATTGGAAGAAAAATAAGTGTAATATAATCACCAGAGTAACATAAGCAAGGTGCTGGAGGAACTCAACAGGTCAGGTAATATCAATGGAAAGGAATAAAGAGTCGACATTTCGGGCTTCATTAGGACTGGAAAGGAAGTGGGAAGAACAACCTTAATCTTCTGAACTCAACAGAATGGAGCACTTCTGTACTTCATGTCCCTTTCTTTCCAGTCCTGATGAAGGGTCTCACCCCAAAGCATCAACTGTTTATTCCCCACCATAGATGCTGCCTGAACTGCTGAGTCCCTCCATTGTTTTGTATGTGTTGTTGAAGAACGGAGGGCTACATGGGAGGGAAGGATTGGAGTAGGTTAAGAGATCAGCACAACATCGTGGATGATAGCTCTCAAGGGGAAAATAAATTAATAAACTTTTACTTTGTTTTAGCCTCAATAGTTTTACAGAAATGGTGGTGTCAAATGCAGCCATGCCTTGATGGAGAGGAATGCAAAGTACTGCCCGATCGCACTGGTTGGAGTTGTGCCTCTGGAAATAAAGTCAAGACAACTAAGGTAAGTTGAACATCTGCTTCCTTTCCAACCAGAGAACATTTCAATTTTAGTGTGTGGCTATTATATAAGGTGTTATATTTCATATACAACTGGACTTTAACCTGAACTGCATTTGTACTGCAGCTGCTGATTGGGGTTCTAGCTAGGTGGTGGCTGTCCATTGTGTATGACGATGATAAGAAACTTGTACAGGAGAGTTTTTAAAGTGGGAAAGCCATTGCACTGGAGCAGTTCCACTCTCCCGACCACAGAAGTCCAAGTACGAACAAGTATCACAAACTGGGGTCTTCCTGGGTTACAGAGGATGACCACGACATCTTCTGTGCTTTGTCATGCCCTTCGCTCTCCATGGAGCATTGCAGTACCATCTTCCTGGCCACTGGATCTCCCTGTAGAGCTTTGTCATGCCCTTCGCTCTCCATGGAGCATTGCAGTACCATCTTCCTGGCCCCAGGATCACACTGTAGAGCTTTGTCATGCCCTTCGCTCTCCATGGAGCATTGCAGTACCAACTTCTTGGCCACTGGATCTCCCTGTAGAGCTTTGTCATGCCCTTCGCTCTCCATGGAGCATTGCAGTACCATCTTCCTGGCCACTGGATCTCCCTGTAGAGCTTTGTCATGCCCTTCGCTCTCCATGGAGCATTGCAGTACCATCTTCCTGGCAACACCATGACATCTTCTGTGCTTTGTCATGCCCTTCGCTCTCCATGGAGCATTGCAGTACCATCTTCCTGGCAACACCATGACATCTTCTGTGCTTTGCCATGCCCTTCGCTCTCCATGGAGCATTGCAGTACCATCTTCCTGGCCACTGGATCTCACTGTAGAGCTTTGTCATGCCCTTCGCTCTCCATGGAGCATTGCAGTACCATCTTCCTGGCAACACCATGACATCTTCTGTGCTTTGTCATGCCCTTCGCTCTCCATGGAGCATTGCAGTACCATCTTCCTGGCAACACCATGACATCTTCTGTGCTTTGCCATGCCCTTCGCTCTCCATGGAGCATTGCAGTACCATCTTCCTGGCCACTGGATCTCACTGTAGAGCTTTGTCATGCCCTTCGCTCTCCATGGAGCATTGCAGTACCATCTTCCTGGCCACAGGATCTCACTGTAGAGCTTTGTCATGCCCTTCGCTCTCCATGGAGCATTGCAGTACCATCTTCCTGGCCACTGGATCTCACTGTAGAGCTTTGTCATGCCCTTCGCTCTCCATGGAGCATTGCAGTACCATCTTCCTGGCCACAGGATCTCCCTGTAGAGCTTTGCCATGCCCTTCGCTCTCCATGGAACATTGCAGTACCATCTTCCTGGCAACACCATGACATCTTCTGTGCTTTGTCATGCCCTTCGCTCTCCATGGAGCATTGCAGTACCATCTTCCTGGCCACTGGATCTCCCTGTAGAGCTTTGTCATGCCCTTCGCTCTCCACGGAACATTGCAGTACCATCTTCCTGGCAACACCATGACATCTTCTGTGCTTTGTTATGCCCTTCGCTCTCCATGGAGCATTGCAGTACCATCTTCCTGGCCACTGGATCTCCCTGTAGAGCTTTGCCATGTCCTTCGCTCTCCATGGAGCATTGCAGTACCATCTTCCTGGCAACACCATGACATCTTCTGTGCTTTGTCATGCCTTTCGCTCTCCATGGAGCATTGCAGTACCATCTTCCTGGCCACAGGATCTCCCTGTAGAGCTTTGCCATGCCCTTCGCTCTCCATGGAGCATTGCAGTACCATCTTCCTGGCAACACCATGACATCTTCTGTGCTTTGTCATGCCTTTCGCTCTCCATGGAGCATTGCAGTACCATCTTCCTGGCCACAGGATCTCCCTGTAGAGCTTTGCCATGCCCTTCGCTCTCCATGGAGCATTGCAGTACCATCTTCCTGGCCACAGGATCTCACTGTAGAGCTTTGCCATGCCCTTCGCTCTCCATGGAGCATTGCAGTACCATCTTCCTGGCAACACCATGACATCTTCTGTGCTTTGTCATGCCCTTCGCTCTCCATGGAGCATTGCAGTACCATCTTCCTGGCCACAGGATCTCACTGTAGAGCTTTGTCATGCCCTTCGCTCTCCATGGAGCATTGCAGTACCATCTTCCTGGCCACAGGATCTCACTGTAGAGCTTTGTCATGCCCTTCACTCTCCATGGAGCATTGCAGTACCATCTTCCTGGCAACACCATGACATCTTCTGTGCTTTGCCATGCCCTTCGCTCTCCATGGAGCATTGCAGTACCATCTTCCTGGCCACTGGATCTCACTGTAGAGCTTTGTCATGCCCTTCGCTCTCCATGGAGCATTGCAGTACCATCTTCCTGGCCACAGGATCTCCCTGTAGAGCTTTGCCATGCCCTTCGCTCTCCATGGAGCATTGCAGTACCATCTTCCTGGCCACTGGATCTCCCTGTAGAGCTTTGCCATGCCCTTCGCTCTCCATGGAACATAGCAGTACCATCTTCCTGGCAACACCATGACATCTTCTGTGCTTTGTCATGCCCTTCGCTCTCCATGGAGCATTGCAGTACCATCTTCCTGGCCACTGGATCTCCCTGTAGAGCTTTGTCATGCCCTTCGCTCTCCACGGAACATTGCAGTACCATCTTCCTGGCAACACCATGACATCTTCTGTGCTTTGTCATGCCCTTCGCTCTCCATGGAGCATTGCAGTACCATCTTCCTGGCCACTGGATCTCCCTGTAGAGCTTTGCCATGTCCTTCGCTCTCCATGGAGCATTGCAGTACCATCTTCCTGGCAACACCATGACATCTTCTGTGCTTTGTCATGCCCTTCGCTCTCCATGGAGCATTGCAGTACCATCTTCCTGGCAACACCATGACATCTTCTGTGCTTTGTCATGCCTTTCGCTCTCCATGGAGCATTGCAGTACCATCTTCCTGGCCACAGGATCTCCCTGTAGAGCTTTGCCATGCCCTTCGCTCTCCATGGAGCATTGCAGTACCATCTTCCTGGCCACAGGATCTCACTGTAGAGCTTTGTCATGCCTTTCGCTCTCCATGGAGCATTGCAGTACCATCTTCCTGGCCACAGGATCTCACTGTAGAGCTTTGTCATGCCCTTCGCTCTCCATGGAGCATTGCAGTACCATCTTCCTGGCCACAGGATCTCACTGTAGAGCTTTGTCATGCCCTTCGCTCTCCATGGAGCATTGCAGTACCATCTTCCTGGCCACAGGATCTCACTGTAGAGCTTTGTCATGCCCTTCACTCTCCATGGAGCATTGCAGTACCATCTTCCTGGCAACACCATGACATCTTCTGTGCTTTGTCATGCCTTTCGCTCTCCATGGAGCATTGCAGTACCATCTTCCTGGCCACTGGATCTCCCTGTAGAGCTTTGTCATGCCCTTCGCTCTCCATGGAGCATTGCAGTACCATCTTCCTGGCCACAGGATCTCCCTGTAGAGCTTTGTCATACCCTTCGCTCTCCATGGAGCATTGCAGTACCATCTTCCTGGCCACAGGATCTCCCTGTAGAGCTTTGTCATGCCCTTCGCTCTCCATGGAGCATTGCAGTACCATCTTCCTGGCCACAGGATCTCCCTGTAGAGCTTTGCCATGCCCTTCGCTCTCCATGGAGCATTGCAGTACCATCTTCCTGGCCACAGGATCTCACTGTAGAGCTTTGTCATGCCCTTCGCTCTCCATGGAGCATTGCAGTACCATCTTCCTGGCAACACCATGACATCTTCTGTGCTTTGTCATGCCCTTCGCTCTCCATGGAGCATTGCAGTACCATCTTCCTGGCCACAGGATCTCCCTGTAGAACTTTGCCATGCCCTTCCCTCTCCATGGAGCATTGCATTACCATCTTCTTGGCCACAGGATCTCCCTGTAGAGCTTTGCCATGCCCTTCGCTCTCCATGGAGCATTGCAGTACCATCTTCCTAGCCACTGGATCTCACTGTAGAGCTTTGCCATGCCCTTCGCTCTCCATGGAGCATTGCAGTACCATCTTCCTGGCAACACCATGACATCTTCTGTGCTTTGTCATGCCCTTCGCTCTCCATGGAGCATTGCAGTACCGTCTTCCTGGCCACTGGATCTCCCTGTAGAGCTTTGTCATGCCCTTCGCTCTCCATGGAGCATTGCAGTACCATCTTCCTGGCCACTGGATCTCCCTGTAGAGCTTTGTCATGCCCTTCGCTCTCCATGGAGCATTGCAGTACCATCTTCCTGGCAACACCATGACATCTTCTGTGCTTTGTCATGCCCTTCGCTCTCCATGGAGCATTGCAGTACCATCTTCCTGGCAACACCATGACATCTTCTGTGCTTTGTCATGCCCTTCGCTCTCCATGGAGCATTGCAGTACCATCTTCCTGGCCACAGGATCTCCCTGTAGAGCTTTGCCATGCCCTTCGCTCTCCATGGAGCATTGCAGTACCATCTTCCTGGCCACTGGATCTCACTGTAGATCTCAATTGCCCAGTCTACTGGAGCTGACTTCGCATGCTGGGACAGGCATGTCCCAAACTCACTGGGTTATGAGGCCCACTGTCTGCCCTCACCTGGTTTAGCCTGCCAGTCGATGGGTGTATTGGGATGTGGCGCTGTCGCATGCAAACAGCTATTTGGAGCCACAGTGAGAGCTGAGTGTCCAAAGGTGAGTGAGCAGCCCCAGAATGGACGTGACATGCCCCTCCCTGGACACCCCAGCCAGGTACTGCTCTATTTACCCCACCTTGCTGGAAGTCTGTTTGTCCTGTCCAGGAGAGACATCTGCAGGGTGGCAGTTCTGAATGCCAGGCAGGTGTGCACCATGTCTGAGCTCAGTTAGGTGCTGTGTTGTGATTGCTATTGGTCTTTCAACTCATTTGAAGCCTGTCCAAATGGATTGGACGAAAACTTCCTCTGTCTGCTGAAAAAGTGGAATTATTTTGCGCTGTTTAAATCCAGGTCCTAATAGCTGTAAAGGTCTATTGTCTTTGCTCTTTTTATTCGAAGAGGAGGAAGATAATGCATGGATACCCACATCAACATTCCCTGGAAGAAATAACATCAGAGCAGATTCCCTTGTCCATCAGGTGAAAGGGCAGCTTAGTGGTTAGCGTAACACAGTTGCGATCGGGGTTCCATTCCCACTGGTGTCTGTAAGGAGTTTATAAGTTCTCCCCGTGACCATGTGGGTTTCCTCCAGATTTCAAAAGACGAGGGTTAGGGTTAGTAAATTGTGGACTTGCTGCGTTGGCACAGGAAGCGTGGCATTACGTGCTCACTGCCTCCAGCACATCCTTGATTGTTGATCAAGTGTCATGTTTCACTCTATGTTTTAATGTTTCGGTGTGACAAATGAATCTAATCAACACCATAAGATATAGGAGCAGAATTAGGCTATTCGGTGTGTTGGGTCCATTTTAGTAGTGGTTGATTCAAATCCATTTTCCCATCTTCTCCTTGTATCCCTTAATCCTATTTCCAGTCAACAATTTCTGCCTTAAATTCATTCAATAACTTTGCTTCCTGAGTGCGGTGGTATAATCAGTTAGGCTGTCAGCAGAAAAGGCTGCAGTCTACCAGCGCTGCAGGACTTGGCTGTGTCCAGGACAAAGAAGCGGCAGAAAAATCAGTGCAGACGCTACCCACCCAGCCTGCAAACTGCCTTTTCCAAAAGCTCCCTTCTGGAAAGTGCTATTGGGCCATTAAAACCGAAAAAATACAATTCTTACACCATTTTATAAATTTCTTCCCCCAGGCAGTTAATCTGATCAGCCAATTTAGTTAGACCACACACTCCCCACCCCACCACTTCCTATTACAGAACTGTGCAAAAGCCTTAAGCACATCAACTGTATAACTGGTGCCTAACACCTTTTGCACAGTACTGTAATTTCAATTTACTGCTTGCAATTTACAGCTACACTAAGAACTGAAGCCTGGTTCTTGTTTGAATTAGTATCTACTGTATTCACAGTACTCCCTAACAGCAAACATTAAAGACTTTGAACACATCAGAGAGGTGATCCTTATTGCCCTACACAGCACTGTGCAGAAGTCTTAGGCACCCTAGCTATATACATCTGCCTAAAGCTTTTGCACAGTATTGTACCTCAGTCACTGTACTATAAACACTCTAAACCACATTTTGTAATGCTCTTTACAGTACAATGCTGGTATTTATATATGTAATTTTATTCCATGCCCATATTTCTTACATAATTTTTATATAATTCTTTATAATTGTTGAATGTTTTACTAATGCTGAGGGCTCTATTGGGAAGGGTCAGCCATGGATGTTGCATCCTAACTGTCTGATATGTAAGCCAGGACAGTACAATATAGAGAGCAAGCTGTTGCCCACTCTGATAAAGCCAAAGGAATGGCAGAGGCTGAAACAGCTGCACCAGCAGCATTGCAGGAGTTGCCAGTCAGCGTTGAACTCAATGTAGAACTGCTTTTGGGACATCAACTCTGGATTTTTCCCTTGGGGTTTACTCCTAAGCCTTCCCCATTAATGGGTGTAGCTGCAAGGCAGTGGAGATTTGAGATCAGATTTTCCCTTCTCCCAGATGAGCTGCCAGTAATCAGCTTTTAAGGCCCCAGTAACCCGCTTTTTCTCCTTCTCCTGTCAGTAGAAACTGTTCCGCCAGGCTTAGTAGCTAAGCCTCAGGTGAAGGGCAGGAGCTGGACTTGGTTGTCAGAGACTATTTGAGAAGCACACCATTGAGAGCATTTAATAGTAGTGGGAGTTTATCCCCACTACCTCCTCCAGCTATAACAACCTTAAGGACTGTGTTGTATTAATAGACCACAGCAAATTCCTAATACATGTAAATGTACATCTAGTAGCCACTTCATTGGGCACATCTGTACACCTGCTTATTTAAGCAAATATCTAATCAGCCAATCACGTGGCAGCAACTCAGTGCATAAATGCATGTGGACATGGTCAAGAGATTCAGTTGTTCAAAGCAAACATCAGAATGGGGAAGAAATGTGATTTCTGACTGTGGAATGATTGTTTTCACTTTGACAAGAAAGAGTCTTTTTCTGTTGATCAGTGTCAAAAAAAGCCAGTTTAAATCCACTGTGATTTAATGTTAAAACAATAAAACATGAAAACTTCCAAGTGGGGGGTTGGTGAATACTTTTTATAGGTGCTATATATATATATCTAGGGTGCCTAAGACCTTTGCCCAATACTGTATTTGTCAAAGTGCAGCAGAGAAATGGTTTGAAAATCTGGCAGGAGCAAAGGATGTTGGGAATAGTGTGAGAGGAGCACCATGGGGGGCAGAGAAGGAGTGCCAGAAAGGGGTTGGCACACCCAGCCCTGAGACACCAGGCAAGCTACATATATACGTCTATAAGACCTTTGCACAGCACTGTATCTCAAGAAATTCTTTAAATGGAACAGGACCGATAAATAAGGTAATCATCCAGGCATATGCAATGCTGATGCTGATGCATATGCAGTCCTGATGAAGGGTCTCAGCCCGAAACGTCGACAGTGCTTCTCCTTATAGATGCTGCCTGGCCTGCTGCGTTCCACCAGCATTTTGTGTGTGTTGTTTGAATTTCCAGCATCTGCAGATTTCCTCGTGATATGCAATGCTTTCCTTTAGAAGGGAAACATCAGAAGAGCAGAGAGTTTATGCTGGAGGTGCACATTTGGTTTAGCAAGCAACACACACAAAATGCTGGAGGAACTCAACTGGTCAGGCAGCAGTTTTGGAGATGAATAAACAATCGACATTTCGGGCTGAGATCCTTCTTCAGGACTAGTTGACCTGTTGAGTTCCTCCAGCATTTTGTGTGTGTTGCTTTGGATTTTCAGCATCTGCAGGCCTTTTTGTTTTATGGTTTAGCAAGCCATATTTTGAGCGTCGCTAACAGTTCTGGTCACTACATAATGGGCTAAATAGCCTGATTCTACTCCTGTATATTATGGTCTTAAAGGAAAGATCTGATGCTAGGTAGGTGCTGATATAAAGAAATATAATAATAGAATTTATGGAAATCTATCCATAAATAAAGAGTGACAAACAACCAACGTGCAAAAGAAGACAAATTGTGCATCAAAAAATACGGTAATAATACTGAAGGCATAAATTGTAGAGATGTTGAAAGTAAGTGTGTTGGTTGTGGCATCAGTTCAGCATTGAGGTGAGAGAAGTTATCCATGCCGGTTCAGGAGCCTGATGGTTGTATGGGAGGAACTGTTCCTGAACCTGGTGGTGTGGGTCCTAAGGCTCCTGTACCTCCTTCCCGATGGTAGTAGTGAGAAGAGAGCCTGGCCTGGATGATGAGTCCAGTGATGATGGACGCTGCTTTCCTGTGGCAATGCACTCAGTGGTGGTGGGGACTTTGCTTGTCATGGTCTGGGCTGTATTCATCATTTCCTGTTGTCTTTTCCAGAGCATTAACGTTTTCAAACACCAATAGAATGGTATTGACTTTTTTATAAATGGGAAAAATCAGACGAAATGAGAAGGAGAAAAAGCGGGTTACTGGGGCCTTCATGGGAAAAATCAGATGAAATGGTAAAGTGCTTAACTGAGGAAGGGCTAACTTTGAAGGGATGAGGCAGGAACTAGCGAGAGTAAATTGGAAACGGATGTTCAAAGGGGAAAGCACAGAGGTAATGTGGGAGAGTTTAGGGACCACTTGAGCTGGGTTCAGGATAGGTTTGTCCCACTGAGGCAAGGAAAAATTGGTAGGAAAAGAGAACCGTGGCTAACAAAACACGTGAGGCAACTCGTCAAGAGGAAAAAGGAAGCATATGTTAGATAGAAGAAGCAGGAAGAAGGAGGGGCTTATGAGAAATATAGGGTAGCCAGGAAGGAGCTAAAGAAAGGACTTAGGAGAGCTCGAAGGGGGCATGAGAAGGCCTTAGCGTGTAGGATTAAGGAGAACCTTAATTCTATGTGTATATGAAGAATAGGAGGATGACGAGAACGAAGGTGGGACCGCTAAAGGAGAAAGAGGGCAACATGCGCCTGGAAGCGGAGGAGGTTGGGGAGGTCCTAAATGAATACTTTGCTTCAGTATTCACAAGTGAAAAGGATCTTGATCAGGATGAGGCTGAAGTAGAGCAGGCCTGTGTGCTGGACAATGTGGAGATTAAGGAAGAAGAAGTGCTGGATCTTCTTAAAAACATTAAGATTGATAAATCCCCAGGGCCGGATATGATACACCCCAGGTTGTTGTGGGAATTGAGAGAAGAGATCACAGGAGCATTAGCTATGATCTTTGAATTCTCTTTGGCTGCAGGGGAAGTGCTGGAAGACTGGAGAATGGCAAATGTAGTTCCCTTGTTTAAAAAAAGGTAATAGGGAGAAACCTGGGAATTATAGACCGGTGAGTCTTACGTTGGTGGTATGCAAACTACTGGAAAGGATTCTTAAGGATAGGGTCTATGAGCATTTGGAGAAGTACAGTCTACTCATGGGTAGTCAACATGGCTTTGTGAAGGGAAGATCATGCCTCACGAGCCTGATTGAGTTTTTTGAAGAGGTAACAAAAGAAATTGATGAGGGTAGGGCAGTGGATGTGGTCTACATGGACTTTAGCAAAGCATTTGACAAGGTCCCTCATGAGAGACTCATCCAGAAAGTCATGAGGCATGGGATAAGTGGGACCTTGGCTGTTTGGTTAAAAAATTGGCTTAAAGGAAGAAAACAGAGGGTAGTTGTGGAAGGAAAGCATTCTGCCTGGAGGTCGGTGACTAGTGGAGTGCCGCAGGGATCTGTCCTGGGACCCCTGCTATTTGTGATTTTTATAAATGACCTGGATGTAGAGGCAGAAGGATGGGTGAGTAAGTTTGTGGATGACACTAAGATTGGAGGAGTTGTGGATGGAGCTGTAGGTTGTTGACGGTTACAAGAGGATATAGACAGGCTGCAGAGTTGGGCAGAAAAATGGCAGATGGAGTTTAATCTGGACAAGTGTGAGGTGATGCATTTTGGAAGGACAAACCAGAAGACTGAGTACAGGATTAATGGTCAGTTACTTAAGAGTGTGGATGAACAAAGGGACCTTGGGGTTCAAATCCATACATCCCTCAAGGTCACTGCACAGGTTGATAGGGTAGTTAAGAAGGCCTATGGGATGCTAGGCTTCATTAACAGGGGGATTGAGTTCAAGACTAGAGAGGTCATGTTGCAACTCTACAAATCTCTGGTGAGACCGCATTTAGAGTATTGTGTTCAATTCTGGTCACCTCATTATAGGAAGGATGTGGGAGCTATGGAGAGGGTACAGAGGGGATTTACCAGGATGTTGCCTGGATGGGAGAACAAGTCATATGAAGCAAGGTTAGCAGAGCTGGGACTTTTCTCTTTGGAGCATAGAAGAATGAGAGGGGACTTGATAGAGGTCTACAAGATTATGAGAGGCATAGATAGGGTAGATAGTCAGTACCTGTTTCCCAGGGCACCAATAGCAAACACCAGAGGGCATATGTACAAAATTAAGGGAGGGAAGTTTAGGGGAGACATCAGGGGTAAGTTTTTTTACACAGAAGGTTGTGAGTGCCTGGAATGACTTGCCAGGGATGGTGGTGGAGGCTAAAGCATTAGGGGTATTTAAGAGCCTCTTGGACAGGCACATGGATGACAGAAAAATGGAGGGTTATGGGGTAGTGCGGGTTTAGTACTTTTTTTAAAGGATTATATGGGTTGGTACAACATGGAGGGCTGCAGAGCCTGTACTGTGCTGTAGTGTTCTATGGTTCTATGGGAAGCAGAGGGAAAACTTACTTCGAGCATATAAGATTGTGGTACACCTACATGGAGTAGAGAAAGAGTAGTTAGTTTCTTTAGGCAGACATTAAAAATCATGGGGCTAATAGATAAAAGAATAGTTGGAAGTTTCGAGGGGAGATGACAAAAAAGTCTTTGAGTTGGGTGTCCAAATTTCACCATCTGAAAAGGTGGTGTAGGCTGAAACCCTTATAATATTAACAGTACTTTCATGTGCTGTTGTTGAGCTCTAACCTGAGCAAGTGTGATGGGATTGGCTGAATATTCCTCTGTATTGTATTCTGTATTCTTCTGAATTTTCTTTGATTCTATGAAGCACATACATGTTAAAAAATGCTCTATAAGAAGATGTAAAGGTTTGTCAGAGCACAAGTTCACCCTCTGCTGCATACATTAAACACAAATAAAAATTTATAATTGATTCATTCCTGAATTTTCGATGAGTTAAAACCAAATTTCATAAAGAGATCAGAATCAGGTTATCTCTGACAAACACTACTGTGCAAAAATATTAGGCACATATATAGAGCAATTTTATGTTTTATATTGTACTGCTGTTGCAAGAAAAAGCAAATTTCATGACATACTGTATGTGAATGATGATAAACCTGATTCTATTGTGGACTGAGAGTGGGAAGGTGGCAGGGAGAGGGGAAAGGGGAAGGGAGCAGGAAGCACTGGAGACACATTCTGTAGTGATCAATAAACCAGTTGTTTGGAATCAAATGACATTGTTTAGTGTCTCAGGGCTAAGTTGTCTGCACTCAGGCCACCCCCGTCCCTGACACTCCTTCTCTGCTGATGCACCATCAATAACTCTAGGAGATGGGAAGTGAACAATAGGCTTTTATAAGCAGCAAAAAGGGAGCATGACATCTCGGAGACTGAGGGAGGAGCAGTGCCTCAATCGCCTTTATACAGGGGACTGTGGGAGGAGCCACAGGAGCAGTCAGCAGAGGGGCGTGTCCAGACAGGTATACGTAGTTTACCACATCTGCCATGTGTCCCAAACACCTCCCGTTGTACTCCACACTCACCATTGCCAACGTCTTTGCTCCCACCAGATTTACATACTCACACTACGCTCCACATCAACAAATACACAACTGTGCAAAAGTCTTCAGCTCTCTCTCTCTATATTTCTCTCTCAACATTATATATATATACACCCAAGACCTTTGCATAGTACTGTATGTTATGAAATTTGTTTGGTGGCAGCAGCAGTGTAACAATATAAAAGTATTTTCACTTACCAAATAAATACAAAACAAAAATAAAGAAAAGCTTTTGTTCCTAGTTTCATAGACTATTTAGATATCTGACATTTCAGAAACAAATTTTAAAAATTGTTCAGCTTTTAATAATGGGATGTTGTTGTCACCAAGAGGCCCAAAATTATTGTCGATTGAGGGAGCTGAGGGAAAATTTTCGAATTAAACTGCCGAGGGAAAAGTTTCCAATTACACTGCTGAGGGAAAAGTTTCCCATAACACTGCTGAGGGAAAAGTTTCCCATAACACCGCTGAGGAAAAAGATTCCGATAACACAGCCGAGGGAAAGGTTTCCCATAACACAGCCGAGGGAAAAGTTTCCAATAACACAGCTGAGGGAAAAGTTTCTGATAATACTGCTGAGGGAAAAGTTTCCCATAACACAGCTGAGGGAAAAGTTTCCCATAACGCTGCTGCGGGAAAAGTTTCCCATAAAACAACTGAGGGAATAGTTTCCCAAAACACTGCTGAGGGAAAAGTTTCGCAAAACACTGCTGAGGGAAAAGTTTCCCATAACACAGCTGAGGGAAAAGTTTCCCATAACACTGCAGAGGGAAAAGTTTCCCATAACGCTGCTGAGGGAAAAGTTCCCCATAAATCTGCTGAGAGAAAAGTTTCTGATAACACAGCTGAGGGAAAAGTTCCCATAACACTGCGGAGGGAAAAATTTCCCATAACGCTGCTGAGGGAAAAGTTCCCCATAAATCTGCAGAGGGAAAAGATTCCGATAACACAGCTGAGGGAAAAGTTTCCAATAACACTGCAGAGGGAAAAGTTTCCGATAACACTGCTGCGGGAAAAGTTTCCCATAACACTGCTGAGGGAAAGGTTTCCCATAACACTGCTGCAGGAAAAGTTTCCCATAAAACAACTGAGGGAATAGTTTCCCAAAACACTGCTGAGGAAAAGTTTCCCATAACACTGCTGAGGGAAAAGTTTCCCATAACACAGCTGAGGGAAAAGTTTCCCATAACACTGCAGAGGGAAAAGTTTCCCATAACGCTGCTGAGGGAAAAGTTCCCCATAAATCTGCTGAGGGAAAAGTTTCTGATAACACAGCTGAGGGAAAAGTTTCCCATAACACTGCTGAGGGAAAAGTTTCCCATAACACTGCTGAAGGAAAAGTTTTCCATAACACTGCTGAGGGAAAAGTTTCCCATAACACTGCTGAGGAAAATGTTTCCCATAACTCTGTTGAGGGAAAAGTTTCCCATAACACTGCTGAGGGAAACGTTTCCCATAACACTGTGAGGGAAAAGTTTCCCATAACACAGCTGAGGGAAAATTCTCCCATAACACTGTTGAGGGAAAATTTTCCCATAACACAGCTGAGGGAAAAGTTTACAATAACACTGCTGAGGGAAATGTTTCCCATAACACAGCTGAGGGAAAAGTTTCCCATAACACTGCTGCGGGAAAAGTTTCCCATAACACTGCTGAGGGAAAAGTTTCCCATAACACTGTGAGGGAAAAGTTTCCCATAGCACAGCTGAGGGAAAAGTTTCCCATAACATTGCTGAGGGAAAAGTTTCCGATAACACTGCTGCGGGAAAAGTTTCCCATAAAACAAATGAGGGAATAGTTTCCCAAAACACTGCTGAGGGAAAAGTTTCCCATAACGCAGCTGCGGGAAAAGTTTCCCATAAAACAACTGAGGGAATAGTTTCCCAAAACACTGCTGAGGGAAAAGTTTCCCATAGCACTGCTGAGGGAAAAGTTTACAATTACACTGCTGAGGGAAAAGTTTCCCATAAAACAACTGAGGGAATAGTTTCCCATAACACAGCTGAGGGAAAAGTTTACAATTACACTGCTGAGGGAAAAGTTTCCCATAAAACAACTGAGGGAAAAGTTTCCCATAACACTGTTGAGGGAAAAGTTTCCCATAACACAGCTGAGGGAAAAGTTTACAATAACACTGCTGAGGGAAATGTTTCCCATAACACAGCTGAGGGAAAAGTTTCCCGTAACACTGCTGCGGGAAAAGTTTCCCATAACACTGCTGAGGGAAAAGTTTCCCATAACGCTGCTGCGGGAAAAGTTTCCCATAAAACAACTGAGGGAATAGTTTCCCAAAACACTGCTGAGGGAAAAGTTTCCCATAACACTGCTGAGGGCAAAGTTTCCCATAACACAGCTGAGGGAAAAGTTTCCCATAACACTGCAGAGGGAAAAGTTTCCCATAACGCTGCTGAGGGAAAAGTTCCCCATAAAACTGCTGAGGGAAAAGTTTCTGATAACACAGCTGAGGGAAAAGTTCCCATAACACTGCGGAGGGAAGAATTTCCCATAACGCTGCTGAGGGAAAAGTTCCCCATAAATCTGCAGAGGGAAAAGATTCCGATAACACAGCTGAGGGAAAAGTTTCCCATAACACTGCTGAGGGAAAAGTTTCCCATAACACTGCAGAAGGAAAAGTTTCCCATAACGTTGCTGAGGGAAAAGTTTCCCATAATACTGCTGAGGGAAAAGTTTCCCATAACACAGCTGAGGGAAAAGTTTCCGATAACACTGCTGAGGGAAAAGTTTCCCATAACACTCCTGCAGGAAAAGTTTCCCATAAAACAACTCAGGGAATAGTTTCCCAAAACACTGCTGAGGGAAAAGTTTCCCATAACGCTGCTGCGGGAAAAGTTTCCCATAAAACAACTGAGGGAATAGTTTCCCAAAACAATGCTGAGGGAAAAGTTTCGCATAACACTGCTGAGGGAAAAGTTTCCCATAACACAGCTGAGGGAAAAGTTTCCCATAACACTGCAGAGGGAAAAGTTTCCCATAACGCTGCTGAGGGAAAAGTTCCCTATAAATCTGCAGAGAGAAAAGTTTCTGATAACACAGCTGAGGGAAAAGTTCCCATAACACTGCGCAGGGAAAAATTTCCCATAACGCTGCTGAGGGAAAAGTTCCCCATAACACTGTTGAGGGAAAAGTTTCCCATAACACTGCTGAGGGAAAAGTTTCCCATAACACTGCTGAGGGAAAAGTTTCCCATAACACTGCTGAGGGAAAAGTTTCCCATAACACTGCTGAGGAAAATGTTTCCCATAACTCTGTTGAGGGAAAAGTTTCCCATAACACTGTGAGGGAAAAGTTTCCCATAACACAGCTGAGGGAAAATTCTCCCATAACACTGCTGAGGGAAAAGATTCCCATAAAACAGCTGAGGGAAAAGTTTCCCATAACACTGCTGAGGGAAAAGTTTCCCATAAAACAACTGAGGGAAAAGTTTCCCATAACACAACTGAGGGAAAATTCTCCCATAACACTGTTGAGGGAAAAGTTTCCCATAACACAGCTGAGGGAAAAGTTTCCCATAACACTGCTGCGGGAAAAGTTTCCCATAACACAGCTGAGGGAAAAGTTTCCCATAACACTGTGAGGGAAAAGTTTCCCATAGCACAGCTGAGGGAAAAGTTTCCCATAACACTGCTGAGGGAAAAGTTTCCGATAACACTACTGCGGGAAAAGTTTCCCATAAAACAAATGAGGGAATAGTTTCCCAAAACACTGCTGAGGGAAAAGTTTCCCATAACGCTGCTGCGGGAAAAGTTTCCCATAAAACAACTGAGGGAATAGTTTCCCAAAACACTGCTGAGGGAAAAGTTTCCCATAGCACTGCTGAGGGCAAAGTTTCCCATAACACAGCTGAGGGAAAAGTTTACAATTACACTGCTGAGGGAAAAGTTTCCCATAAAACAACTGAGGGAATAGTTTCCCAAAACACTGCTGAGGGAAAAGTTTCCCATAACACTGTTGAGGGAAAAGTATCCCATAACACAGCTGAGGGAAAAGTTTACAATAACACTGCTGAGGGAAATGTTTCCCATAACACAGCTGAGGGAAAAGTTTCCCGTAACACTGCTGCGGGAAAAGTTTCCCATAACACTGCTGAGGGAAAAGTTTCCCATAACGCTGCTGCGGGAAAAGTTTCCCATAAAACAACTGAGGGAATAGTTTCCCAAAACACTGCTGAGGGAAAAGTTTCCCATAACACTGCTGAGGGCAAAGTTTCCCATAACACAGCTGAGGGAAAAGTTTCCCATAACACTGCAGAGGGAAAAGTTTCCCATAACGCTGCTGAGGGAAAAGTTCCCCATAAAACTGCTGAGGGAAAAGTTTCTGATAACACAGCTGAGGGAAAAGTTCCCATAACACTGCGGAGGGAAAAATTTCCCATAACGCTGCTGAGGGAAAAGTTCCCCATAAATCTGCAGAGGGAAAAGATTCCGATAACACAGCTGAGGGAAAAGTTTCCCATAACACAGCTGAGGGAAAAGTTTCCGATAACTCTGCTGTGGGAAAAGTTTCCCATAACACTGCTGAGGGAAAAGTTTCCCATAACATTCCTGCAGGAAAAGTTTCCCATAAAACAACTGAGGGAATAGTTTCCCAAAACACTGCTGAGGGAAAAGTTTCCCATAACGCTGCTGCGGGAAAAGTTTCCCATAAAACAACTGAGGGAATAGTTTCCCAAAACAATGCTGAGGGAAAAGTTTCGCATAACACTGCTGAGGGAAAAGTTTCCCATAACACAGCTGAGGGAAAAGTTTCCCATAACACTGCAGAGGGAAAAGTTTCCCATAACGCTGCTGAGGGAAAAGTTCCCCATAAATCTGCTGAGAGAAAAGTTTCTGATAACACAGCTGAGGGAAAAGTTCCCATAACACTGCGCAGGGAAAAATTTCCCATAACGCTGCTGAGGGAAAAGTTCCCCATAAATCTGCAGAGGGAAAAGATTCCGATAACACAGCTGAGGGAAAAGGTTCCCATAACACTGCTGAGGGAAAAGTTTCCCATAACACTGTGAGGGAAAAGTTTCCCATAACACAGCTGAGGGAAAATTCTCCCATAACACTGCTGAGGGAAAAGTTTCCCATAAAACAGCTGAGGGAAAAGTTTCCCATAACACTGCTGAGGGAAAAGTTTCCCATAAAGCTGCTGAGGGAAAAGTTCCCCATAAATCTGCTGAGGGAAAAGTTTCTGATAACACAGCTGAGGGAAAAGTTCCCATAACACTGCGCAGGGAAAAATTTCCCATAATGCTGCTGAGGGAAAAGTTCCCCATAAATCTGCAGAGGGAAAAGATTCCGATAACACAGCTGAGGGAAAAGTTTTCCATAACACTGCTGAGGGAAAAGTTTCCCATAACACTGCTGAGGAAAATGTTTCCCATATCTATGATGAGGGAAAAGTTTCCCATAACAATGCTGAGGGAAAAGTTTCCCATAACACTGTGAGGGAAAAGTTTCCCATAACTCTGCTGAGGGAAAAGTTTCCGATAACACTGCTGAGGGAAAAGTTACCCATAACACTGCTGAGGGAAAAGTTTCCCATAACACTGCTGCAGGAAAAGTTTCCCATAAAACAACTGAGGGAATAGTTTCCCAAAACACTGCTGAGGGAAAAGTTTCCCATAACACAGCTGAGGGAAAAGTTTCCCATAACACTGCAGAAGGAAAAGTTTCCCATAACGTTGCTGAGGGAAAAGTTTCCCATAATACTGCTGAGGGAAAAGTTTCCCATAACACAGCTGAGGGAAAAGTTTCCGATAACACTGCTGTGGGAAAAGTTTCCCATAACACTGCTGAGGGAAAAGTTTCCCATAACACTCCTGCAGGAAAAGTTTCCCATAAAACAACTCTGGGAATAGTTTCCCAAAACACTGCTAAGGGAAAAGTTTCCCATAACGCTGCTGCGGGAAAAGTTTCCCATAAAACAACTAAGGGAATAGTTTCCCAAAACAATGCTGAGGGAAAAGTTTCGCATAACACTGCTGAGGGAAAAGTTTCCCATAACACAGCTGAGGGAAAAGTTTCCCATAACACTGCAGAGGGAAAAGTTTCCCATAACGCTGCTGAGGGAAAAGTTCCCCATAAATCTGCAGAGAGAAAAGTTTCTGATAACACAGCTGAGGGAAAAGTTCCCATAACACTGCGCAGGGAAAAATTTCCCATAACGCTGCTGAGGGAAAAGTTCCCCATAAATCTGCAGAGGGAAAAGATTCCGATAACACAGCTGAGGGAAAAGGTTCCCATAACACTGCTGAGGGAAAAGTTTCCCATAACTCTGTTGAGGGAAAAGTTTCCCATAACACTGTTGAGGGAAAAGTTTCCCATAACACTGCTGAGGGAAAAGTTTCCCATAACACTGCTGAGGGAAAAGTTTCCCATAACACTGCTGAGGGAAAAGTTTCCCATAACACTGCTGAGGAAAATGTTTCCCATAACTCTGTTGAGGGAAAAGTTTCCCATAACACTGTGAGGGAAAAGTTTCCCATAACACAGCTGAGGGAAAATTCTCCCATAACACTGCTGAGGGAAAAGATTCCCATAAAACAGCTGAGGGAAAAGTTTACAATAACACTGCTGAGGGAAATGTTTCCCATAACACTGCTGAGGGAAAAGTTTCCCATAAAACAACTGAGGGAAAAGTTTCCCATAACACAGCTGAGGGAAAATTCTCCCATAACACTGTTGAGGGAAAAGTTTCCCATAACACAGCTGAGGGAAAAGTTTACAATAACACTGCTGAGGGAAATGTTTCCCATAACACAGCTGAGGGAAAAGTTTCCCATAACACTGCTGCGGGAAAAGTTTCCCATAACACAGCTGAGGGAAAAGTTTCCCATAACACTGTGAGGGAAAAGTTTCCCATAGCACAGCTGAGGGAAAAGTTTCCCATAACATTGCTGAGGGAAAAGTTTCCGATAACACTGCTGCGGGAAAAGTTTCCCATAAAACAAATGAGGGAATAGTTTCCCAAAACACTGCTGAGGGAAAAGTTTCCCATAACGCTGCTGCGGGAAAAGTTTCCCATAAAACAACTGAGGGAATAGTTTCCCAAAACACTGCTGAGGGCAAAGTTTCCCATAACACAGCTGAGGGAAAAGTTTACAATTACACTGCTGAGTGAAAAGTTTCCCATAACACTGCTGCGGGAAATGTTTCCCATAACACTGCTGAGGGAAAAGTTTCCCATAACACTGTGAGGGAAAAGTTTCCCATAGCACAGCTGAGGGAAAAGTTTCCAATAACATTGCTGAGGGAAAAGTTTCCGATAACACTGCTGCGGGAAAAGTTTCCCATAAAACAAATGAGGGAATAGTTTCCCAAAACACTGCTGAGGGAAAAGATTCCCATAACGCAGCTGCGGGAAAAGTTTCCCATAAAACAACTGAGGGAATAGTTTCCCAAAACACTGCTGAGGGAAAAGTTTCCCATAGCACTGCTGAGGGCAAAGTTTCCCATAACACAGCTGAGGGAAAAGTTTACAATTACACTACTGAGGGAAAAGTTTCCCATAAAACAACTGAGGGAATAGTTTCCCATAACACAGCTGAGGGAAAAGTTTACAATTACACTGCTGAGGGAAAAGTTTCCCATAAAACAACTGAGGGAAAAGTTTCCCATAACACTGTTGAGGGAAAAGTTTCCCATAACACAGCTGAGGGAAAAGTTTACAATAACACTGCTGAGGGAAATGTTTCCCATAACACAGCTGAGGGAAAAGTTTCCCGTAACACTGCTGCGGGAAAAGTTTCCCATAACACTGCTGAGGGAAAAGTTTCCCATAACGCTGCTGCGGGAAAAGTTTCCCATAAAACAACTGAGGGAATAGTTTCCCAAAACACTGCTGAGGGAAAAGTTTCCCATAACACTGCTGAGGGCAAAGTTTCCCATAACACAGCTGAGGGAAAAGTTTCCCATAACACTGCAGAGGGAAAAGTTTCCCATAACGCTGCTGAGGGAAAAGTTCCCCATAAAACTGCTGAGGGAAAAGTTTCTGATAACACAGCTGAGGGAAAAGTTCCCATAACACTGCGGAGGGAAGAATTTCCCATAACGCTGCTGAGGGAAAAGTTCCCCATAAATCTGCAGAGGGAAAAGATTCCGATAACACAGCTGAGGGAAAAGTTTCCCATAACACTGCTGAGGGAAAAGTTTCCCATAACACTGCAGAAGGAAAAGTTTCCCATAACGTAGCTGAGGGAAAAGTTTCCCATAATACTGCTGAGGGAAAAGTTTCCCATAACACAGCTGAGGGAAAAGTTTCCGATAACACTGCTGTGGGAAAAGTTTCCCATAACACTGCTGAGGGAAAAGTTTCCCATAACACTCCTGCAGGAAAAGTTTCCCATAAAACAACTCAGGGAATAGTTTCCCAAAACACTGCTGAGGGAAAAGTTTCCCATAACGCTGCTGCGGGAAAAGTTTCCCATAAAACAACTGAGGGAATAGTTTCCCAAAACAATGCTGAGGGAAAAGTTTCGCATAACACTGCTGAGGGAAAAGTTTCCCATAACACAGCTGAGGGAAAAGTTTCCCATAACACTGCAGAGGGAAAAGTTTCCCATAACGCTGCTGAGGGAAAAGTTCCCTATAAATCTGCAGAGAGAAAAGTTTCTGATAACACAGCTGAGGGAAAAGTTCCCATAACACTGCGCAGGGAAAAATTTCCCATAACGCTGCTGAGGGAAAAGTTCCCCATAACACTGTTGAGGGAAAAGTTTCCCATAACACTGCTGAGGGAAAAGTTTCCCATAACACTGCTGAGGGAAAAGTTTCCCATAACACTGCTGAGGGAAAAGTTTCCCATAACACTGCTGCGGGAAAAGTTTCCCATAACACTGCTGAGGGAAAAGTTTCCCATAACACTGTGAGGGAAAAGTTTCCCATAGCACAGCTGAGGGAAAAGTTTCCCATAACATTGCTGAGGGAAAAGTTTCCGATAACACTGCTGCGGGAAAAGTTTCCCATAAAACAAATGAGGGAATAGTTTCCCAAAACACTGCTGAGGGAAAAGTTTCCCATAACGCAGCTGCGGGAAAAGTTTCCCATAAAACAACTGAGGGAATAGTTTCCCAAAACACTGCTGAGGGAAAAGTTTCCCATAGCACTGCTGAGGGAAAAGTTTACAATTACACTGCTGAGGGAAAAGTTTCCCATAAAACAACTGAGGGAATAGTTTCCCATAACACAGCTGAGGGAAAAGTTTACAATTACACTGCTGAGGGAAAAGTTTCCCATAAAACAACTGAGGGAAAAGTTTCCCATAACACTGTTGAGGGAAAAGTTTCCCATAACACAGCTGAGGGAAAAGTTTACAATAACACTGCTGAGGGAAATGTTTCCCATAACACAGCTGAGGGAAAGGTTTCCCGTAACACTGCTGCGGGAAAAGTTTCCCATAACACTGCTGAGGGAAAAGTTTCCCATAACGCTGCTGCGGGAAAAGTTTCCCATAAAACAACTGAGGGAATAGTTTCCCAAAACACTGCTGAGGGAAAAGTTTCCCATAACACTGCTGAGGGCAAAGTTTCCCATAACACAGCTGAGGGAAAAGTTTCCCATAACACTGCAGAGGGAAAAGTTTCCCATAACGCTGCTGAGGGAAAAGTTCCCCATAAAACTGCTGAGGGAAAAGTTTCTGATAACACAGCTGAGGGAAAAGTTCCCATAACACTGCGGAGGGAAGAATTTCCCATAACGCTGCTGAGGGAAAAGTTCCCCATAAATCTGCAGAGGGAAAAGATTCCGATAACACAGCTGAGGGAAAAGTTTCCCATAACACTGCTGAGGGAAAAGTTTCCCATAACACTGCAGAAGGAAAAGTTTCCCATAACGTTGCTGAGGGAAAAGTTTCCCATAATACTGCTGAGGGAAAAGTTTCCCATAACACAGCTGAGGGAAAAGTTTCCGATAACACTGCTGAGGGAAAAGTTTCCCATAACACTCCTGCAGGAAAAGTTTCCCATAAAACAACTCAGGGAATAGTTTCCCAAAACACTGCTGAGGGAAAAGTTTCCCATAACGCTGCTGCGGGAAAAGTTTCCCATAAAACAACTGAGGGAATAGTTTCCCAAAACAATGCTGAGGGAAAAGTTTCGCATAACACTGCTGAGGGAAAAGTTTCCCATAACACAGCTGAGGGAAAAGTTTCCCATAACACTGCAGAGGGAAAAGTTTCCCATAACGCTGCTGAGGGAAAAGTTCCCTATAAATCTGCAGAGAGAAAAGTTTCTGATAACACAGCTGAGGGAAAAGTTCCCATAACACTGCGCAGGGAAAAATTTCCCATAACGCTGCTGAGGGAAAAGTTCCCCATAACACTGTTGAGGGAAAAGTTTCCCATAACACTGCTGAGGGAAAAGTTTCCCATAACACTGCTGAGGGAAAAGTTTCCCATAACACTGCTGAGGGAAAAGTTTCCCATAACACTGCTGAGGAAAATGTTTCCCATAACTCTGTTGAGGGAAAAGTTTCCCATAACACTGTGAGGGAAAAGTTTCCCATAACACAGCTGAGGGAAAATTCTCCCATAACACTGCTGAGGGAAAAGATTCCCATAAAACAGCTGAGGGAAAAGTTTCCCATAACACTGCTGAGGGAAAAGTTTCCCATAAAACAACTGAGGGAAAAGTTTCCCATAACACAACTGAGGGAAAATTCTCCCATAACACTGTTGAGGGAAAAGTTTCCCATAACACAGCTGAGGGAAAAGTTTCCCATAACACTGCTGCGGGAAAAGTTTCCCATAACACAGCTGAGGGAAAAGTTTCCCATAACACTGTGAGGGAAAAGTTTCCCATAGCACAGCTGAGGGAAAAGTTTCCCATAACACTGCTGAGGGAAAAGTTTCCGATAACACTACTGCGGGAAAAGTTTCCCATAAAACAAATGAGGGAATAGTTTCCCAAAACACTGCTGAGGGAAAAGTTTCCCATAACGCTGCTGCGGGAAAAGTTTCCCATAAAACAACTGAGGGAATAGTTTCCCAAAACACTGCTGAGGGAAAAGTTTCCCATAGCACTGCTGAGGGCAAAGTTTCCCATAACACAGCTGAGGGAAAAGTTTACAATTACACTGCTGAGGGAAAAGTTTCCCATAAAACAACTGAGGGAATAGTTTCCCAAAACACTGCTGAGGGAAAAGTTTCCCATAACACTGTTGAGGGAAAAGTATCCCATAACACAGCTGAGGGAAAAGTTTACAATAACACTGCTGAGGGAAATGTTTCCCATAACACAGCTGAGGGAAAAGTTTCCCGTAACACTGCTGCGGGAAAAGTTTCCCATAACACTGCTGAGGGAAAAGTTTCCCATAACGCTGCTGCGGGAAAAGTTTCCCATAAAACAACTGAGGGAATAGTTTCCCAAAACACTGCTGAGGGAAAAGTTTCCCATAACACTGCTGAGGGCAAAGTTTCCCATAACACAGCTGAGGGAAAAGTTTCCCATAACACTGCAGAGGGAAAAGTTTCCCATAACGCTGCTGAGGGAAAAGTTCCCCATAAAACTGCTGAGGGAAAAGTTTCTGATAACACAGCTGAGGGAAAAGTTCCCATAACACTGCGGAGGGAAAAATTTCCCATAACGCTGCTGAGGGAAAAGTTCCCCATAAATCTGCAGAGGGAAAAGATTCCGATAACACAGCTGAGGGAAAAGTTTCCCATAACACAGCTGAGGGAAAAGTTTCCGATAACTCTGCTGTGGGAAAAGTTTCCCATAACACTGCTGAGGGAAAAGTTTCCCATAACATTCCTGCAGGAAAAGTTTCCCATAAAACAACTGAGGGAATAGTTTCCCAAAACACTGCTGAGGGAAAAGTTTCCCATAACGCTGCTGCGGGAAAAGTTTCCCATAAAACAACTGAGGGAATAGTTTCCCAAAACAATGCTGAGGGAAAAGTTTCGCATAACACTGCTGAGGGAAAAGTTTCCCATAACACAGCTGAGGGAAAAGTTTCCCATAACACTGCAGAGGGAAAAGTTTCCCATAACGCTGCTGAGGGAAAAGTTCCCCATAAATCTGCTGAGAGAAAAGTTTCTGATAACACAGCTGAGGGAAAAGTTCCCATAACACTGCGCAGGGAAAAATTTCCCATAACGCTGCTGAGGGAAAAGTTCCCCATAAATCTGCAGAGGGAAAAGATTCCGATAACACAGCTGAGGGAAAAGGTTCCCATAACACTGCTGAGGGAAAAGTTTCCCATAACACTGTGAGGGAAAAGTTTCCCATAACACAGCTGAGGGAAAATTCTCCCATAACACTGCTGAGGGAAAAGTTTCCCATAAAACAGCTGAGGGAAAAGTTTCCCATAACACTGCTGAGGGAAAAGTTTCCCATAAAGCTGCTGAGGGAAAAGTTCCCCATAAATCTGCTGAGGGAAAAGTTTCTGATAACACAGCTGAGGGAAAAGTTCCCATAACACTGCGCAGGGAAAAATTTCCCATAATGCTGCTGAGGGAAAAGTTCCCCATAAATCTGCAGAGGGAAAAGATTCCGATAACACAGCTGAGGGAAAAGTTTTCCATAACACTGCTGAGGGAAAAGTTTCCCATAACACTGCTGAGGAAAATGTTTCCCATATCTATGATGAGGGAAAAGTTTCCCATAACAATGCTGAGGGAAAAGTTTCCCATAACACTGTGAGGGAAAAGTTTCCCATAACTCTGCTGAGGGAAAAGTTTCCGATAACACTGCTGAGGGAAAAGTTACCCATAACACTGCTGAGGGAAAAGTTTCCCATAACACTGCTGCAGGAAAAGTTTCCCATAAAACAACTGAGGGAATAGTTTCCCAAAACACTGCTGAGGGAAAAGTTTCCCATAACACAGCTGAGGGAAAAGTTTCCCATAACACTGCAGAAGGAAAAGTTTCCCATAACGTTGCTGAGGGAAAAGTTTCCCATAATACTGCTGAGGGAAAAGTTTCCCATAACACAGCTGAGGGAAAAGTTTCCGATAACACTGCTGTGGGAAAAGTTTCCCATAACACTGCTGAGGGAAAAGTTTCCCATAACACTCCTGCAGGAAAAGTTTCCCATAAAACAACTCTGGGAATAGTTTCCCAAAACACTGCTAAGGGAAAAGTTTCCCATAACGCTGCTGCGGGAAAAGTTTCCCATAAAACAACTAAGGGAATAGTTTCCCAAAACAATGCTGAGGGAAAAGTTTCGCATAACACTGCTGAGGGAAAAGTTTCCCATAACACAGCTGAGGGAAAAGTTTCCCATAACACTGCAGAGGGAAAAGTTTCCCATAACGCTGCTGAGGGAAAAGTTCCCCATAAATCTGCAGAGAGAAAAGTTTCTGATAACACAGCTGAGGGAAAAGTTCCCATAACACTGCGCAGGGAAAAATTTCCCATAACGCTGCTGAGGGAAAAGTTCCCCATAAATCTGCAGAGGGAAAAGATTCCGATAACACAGCTGAGGGAAAAGGTTCCCATAACACTGCTGAGGGAAAAGTTTCCCATAACTCTGTTGAGGGAAAAGTTTCCCATAACACTGTTGAGGGAAAAGTTTCCCATAACACTGCTGAGGGAAAAGTTTCCCATAACACTGCTGAGGGAAAAGTTTCCCATAACACTGCTGAGGGAAAAGTTTCCCATAACACTGCTGAGGAAAATGTTTCCCATAACTCTGTTGAGGGAAAAGTTTCCCATAACACTGTGAGGGAAAAGTTTCCCATAACACAGCTGAGGGAAAATTCTCCCATAACACTGCTGAGGGAAAAGATTCCCATAAAACAGCTGAGGGAAAAGTTTACAATAACACTGCTGAGGGAAATGTTTCCCATAACACTGCTGAGGGAAAAGTTTCCCATAAAACAACTGAGGGAAAAGTTTCCCATAACACAGCTGAGGGAAAATTCTCCCATAACACTGTTGAGGGAAAAGTTTCCCATAACACAGCTGAGGGAAAAGTTTACAATAACACTGCTGAGGGAAATGTTTCCCATAACACAGCTGAGGGAAAAGTTTCCCATAACACTGCTGCGGGAAAAGTTTCCCATAACACAGCTGAGGGAAAAGTTTCCCATAACACTGTGAGGGAAAAGTTTCCCATAGCACAGCTGAGGGAAAAGTTTCCCATAACATTGCTGAGGGAAAAGTTTCCGATAACACTGCTGCGGGAAAAGTTTCCCATAAAACAAATGAGGGAATAGTTTCCCAAAACACTGCTGAGGGAAAAGTTTCCCATAACGCTGCTGCGGGAAAAGTTTCCCATAAAACAACTGAGGGAATAGTTTCCCAAAACACTGCTGAGGGCAAAGTTTCCCATAACACAGCTGAGGGAAAAGTTTACAATTACACTGCTGAGTGAAAAGTTTCCCATAACACTGCTGCGGGAAATGTTTCCCATAACACTGCTGAGGGAAAAGTTTCCCATAACACTGTGAGGGAAAAGTTTCCCATAGCACAGCTGAGGGAAAAGTTTCCAATAACATTGCTGAGGGAAAAGTTTCCGATAACACTGCTGCGGGAAAAGTTTCCCATAAAACAAATGAGGGAATAGTTTCCCAAAACACTGCTGAGGGAAAAGATTCCCATAACGCAGCTGCGGGAAAAGTTTCCCATAAAACAACTGAGGGAATAGTTTCCCAAAACACTGCTGAGGGAAAAGTTTCCCATAGCACTGCTGAGGGCAAAGTTTCCCATAACACAGCTGAGGGAAAAGTTTACAATTACACTACTGAGGGAAAAGTTTCCCATAAAACAACTGAGGGAATAGTTTCCCATAACACAGCTGAGGGAAAAGTTTACAATTACACTGCTGAGGGAAAAGTTTCCCATAAAACAACTGAGGGAAAAGTTTCCCATAACACTGTTGAGGGAAAAGTTTCCCATAACACAGCTGAGGGAAAAGTTTACAATAACACTGCTGAGGGAAATGTTTCCCATAACACAGCTGAGGGAAAAGTTTCCCGTAACACTGCTGCGGGAAAAGTTTCCCATAACACTGCTGAGGGAAAAGTTTCCCATAACGCTGCTGCGGGAAAAGTTTCCCATAAAACAACTGAGGGAATAGTTTCCCAAAACACTGCTGAGGGAAAAGTTTCCCATAACACTGCTGAGGGCAAAGTTTCCCATAACACAGCTGAGGGAAAAGTTTCCCATAACACTGCAGAGGGAAAAGTTTCCCATAACGCTGCTGAGGGAAAAGTTCCCCATAAAACTGCTGAGGGAAAAGTTTCTGATAACACAGCTGAGGGAAAAGTTCCCATAACACTGCGGAGGGAAGAATTTCCCATAACGCTGCTGAGGGAAAAGTTCCCCATAAATCTGCAGAGGGAAAAGATTCCGATAACACAGCTGAGGGAAAAGTTTCCCATAACACTGCTGAGGGAAAAGTTTCCCATAACACTGCAGAAGGAAAAGTTTCCCATAACGTAGCTGAGGGAAAAGTTTCCCATAATACTGCTGAGGGAAAAGTTTCCCATAACACAGCTGAGGGAAAAGTTTCCGATAACACTGCTGTGGGAAAAGTTTCCCATAACACTGCTGAGGGAAAAGTTTCCCATAACACTCCTGCAGGAAAAGTTTCCCATAAAACAACTCAGGGAATAGTTTCCCAAAACACTGCTGAGGGAAAAGTTTCCCATAACGCTGCTGCGGGAAAAGTTTCCCATAAAACAACTGAGGGAATAGTTTCCCAAAACAATGCTGAGGGAAAAGTTTCGCATAACACTGCTGAGGGAAAAGTTTCCCATAACACCTCTGAGGGAAAAGTTTCCCATAACACTGCAGAGGGAAAAGTTTCCCATAACGCTGCTGAGGGAAAAGTTCCCTATAAATCTGCAGAGAGAAAAGTTTCTGATAACACAGCTGAGGGAAAAGTTCCCATAACACTGCGCAGGGAAAAATTTCCCATAACGCTGCTGAGGGAAAAGTTCCCCATAACACTGTTGAGGGAAAAGTTTCCCATAACACTGCTGAGGGAAAAGTTTCCCATAACACTGCTGAGGGAAAAGTTTCCCATAACACTGCTGAGGGAAAAGTTTCCCATAACACTGCTGAGGAAAATGTTTCCCATAACTCTGTTGAGGGAAAAGTTTCCCATAACACTGTGAGGGAAAAGTTTCCCATAACACAGCTGAGGGAAAATTCTCCCATAACACTGCTGAGGGAAAAGATTCCCATAAAACAGCTGAGGGAAAAGTTTCCCATAACACTGCTGAGGGAAAAGTTTCCCATAAAACAACTGAGGGAAAAGTTTCCCATAACACAGCTGAGGGAAAATTCTCCCATAACACTGTTGAGGGAAAAGTTTCCCATAACACAGCTGAGGGAAAAGTTTCCCATAACACTGCTGCGGGAAAAGTTTCCCATAACACAGCTGAGGGAAAAGTTTCCCATAACACTGTGAGGGAAAAGTTTCCCATAGCACAGCTGAGGGAAAAGTTTCCCATAACATTGCTGAGGGAAAAGTTTCCGATAACACTGCTGCGGGAAAAGTTTCCCATAAAACAAATGAGGGAATAGTTTCCCAAAACACTGCTGAGGGAAAAGTTTCCCATAACGCTGCTGCGGGAAAAGTTTCCCATAAAACAACTGAGGGAATAGTTTCCCAAAACACTGCTGAGTGAAAAGGTTCCCATAGCTCTGCTGAGGGCAAAGTTTCCCATAACACAGCTGAGGGAAAAGTTTACAATTACACTGCTGAGGGAAAAGTTTCCCATAAAACAACTGAGGGAATAGTTTCCCAAAACACTGCTGAGGGAAAAGTTTCCCATAACACTGTTGAGGGAAAAGTATCCCATAACACAGCTGAGGGAAAAGTTTACAATAACACTGCTGAGGGAAATGTTTCCCATAACACAGCTGAGGGAAAAGTTTCCCGTAACACTGCTGCGGGAAAAGTTTCCCATAACACTGCTGAGGGAAAAGTTTCCCATAACGCTGCTGCGGGAAAAGTTTCCCATAAAACAACTGAGGGAATAGTTTCCCAAAACACTGCTGAGGGAAAAGTTTCCCATAACACTGCTGAGGGCAAAGTTTCCCATAACACAGCTGAGGGAAAAGTTTCCCATAACACTGCAGAGGGAAAAGTTTCCCATAACGCTGCTGAGGGAAAAGTTCCCCATAAAACTGCTGAGGGAAAAGTTTCTGATAACACAGCTGAGGGAAAAGTTCCCATAACACTGCGGAGGGAAAAATTTCCCATAACGCTGCTGAGGGAAAAGTTCCCCATAAATCTGCAGAGGGAAAAGATTCCGATAACACAGCTGAGGGAATAGTTTCCCATAACACAGCTGAGGGAAAAGTTTCCGATAACACTGCTGTGGGAAAAGTTTCCCATAACACTGCTGAGGGAAAAGTTTCCCATAACATTCCTGCAGGAAAAGTTTCCCATAAAACAACTGAGGGAATAGTTTCCCAAAACACTGCTGAGGGAAAAGTTTCCCATAACGCTGCTGCGGGAAAAGTTTCCCATAAAACAACTGAGGGAATAGTTTCCCAAAACAATGCTGAGGGAAAAGTTTCGCATAACACTGCTGAGGGAAAAGTTTCCCATAACACAGCTGAGGGAAAAGTTTCCCATAACACTGCAGAGGGAAAAGTTTCCCATAACGCTGCTGAGGGAAAAGTTCCCCATAAATCTGCTGAGAGAAAAGTTTCTGATAACACAGCTGAGGGAAAAGTTCCCATAACACTGCGCAGGGAAAAATTTCCCATAACGCTGCTGAGGGAAAAGTTCCCCATAAATCTGCAGAGGGAAAAGATTCCGATAACACAGCTGAGGGAAAAGGTTCCCATAAAACTGCTGAGGGAAAAGTTTCCCATAACACTGTGAGGGAAAAGTTTCCCATAACACAGCTGAGGGAAAATTCTCCCATAACACTGCTGAAGGAAAAGTTTCCCATAAAACAGCTGAGGGAAAAGTTTCCCATAACACTGCTGAGGGAAAAGTTTCCCATAAAGCTGCTGAGGGAAAAGTTCCCCATAAATCTGCTGAGGGAAAAGTTTCTGATAACACAGCTGAGGGAAAAGTTCCCATAACACTGCGCAGGGAAAAATTTCCCATAATGCTGCTGAGGGAAAAGTTCCCCATAAATCTGCAGAGGGAAAAGATTCCGATAACACAGCTGAGGGAAAAGTTTCCCATAACACTGCTGAGGGAAAAGTTTCCCATAACACTGCTGAAGGAAAAGTTTTCCATAACACTGCTGAGGGAAAAGTTTCCCATAACACTGCTGAGGAAAATGTTTCCCATATCTCTGATGAGGGAAAAGTTTCCCATAACAATGCTGAGGGAAAAGTTTCCCATAACACTGTGAGGGAAAAGTTTCCCATAACTCTGCTGAGGGAAAAGTTTCCGATGACACTGCTGAGGGAAAAGTTACCCATAACACTGCTGAGGGAAAAGTTTCCCATAACACTGCTGCAGGAAAAGTTTCCCATAAAACAACTAAGGGAATAGTTTCCCAAAACAATGCTGAGGGAAAAGTTTCGCATAACACTGCTGAGGGAAAAGTTTCCCATAACTCTGCTGAGGGAAAAGTTTCCCATAACACTGCTGAGGGAAAAGTTTCCCATAACACTCCTGCAGGAAAAGTTTCCCATAAAACAACTAAGGGAATAGTTTCCCAAAACAATGCTGAGGGAAAAGTTTCGCATAACACTGCTGAGGGAAAAGTTTCCCATAACACAGCTGAGGGAAAAGTTTCCCATAACACTGCAGAGGGAAAAGTTTCCCATAACGCTGCTGAGGGAAAAGTTCCCCATAAATCTGCAGAGAGAAAAGTTTCTGATAACACAGCTGAGGGAAAAGTTCCCATAACACTGCGCAGGGAAAAATTTCCCATAACGCTGCTGAGGGAAAAGTTCCCCATAAATCTGCAGAGGGAAAAGATTCCGATAACACAGCTGAGGGAAAAGTTTCCCATAACACAGCTGAGGGAAAAGTTTCCGATAACACTGCTGTGGGAAAAGTTTCCCATAACACTGCTGAGGGAAAAGTTTCCCATAACATTCCTGCAGGAAAAGTTTCCCATAAAACAACTGAGGGAATAGTTTCCCAAAACACTGCTGAGGGAAAAGTTTCCCATAACGCTGCTGCGGGAAAAGTTTCCCATAAAACAACTGAGGGAATAGTTTCCCAAAACAATGCTGAGGGAAAAGTTTCGCATAACACTGCTGAGGGAAAAGTTTCCCATAACACAGCTGAGGGAAAAGTTTCCCATAACACTGCAGAGGGAAAAGTTTCCCATAACGCTGCTGAGGGAAAAGTTCCCCATAAATCTGCTGAGAGAAAAGTTTCTGATAACACAGCTGAGGGAAAAGTTCCCATAACACTGCGCAGGGAAAAATTTCCCATAACGCTGCTGAGGGAAAAGTTCCCCATAAATCTGCAGAGGGAAAAGATTCCGATAACACAGCTGAGGGAAAAGGTTCCCATAACACTGCTGAGGGAAAAGTTTCCCATAACACTGTGAGGGAAAAGTTTCCCATAACACAGCTGAGGGAAAATTCTCCCATAACACTGCTGAGGGAAAAGTTTCCCATAACACTGTGAGGGAAAAGTTTTCCATAACACTGCTGAGGGAAAAGTTTCCCATAACACTGCTGAGGAAAATGTTTCCCATATCTCTGATGAGGGAAAAGTTTCCCATAACAATGCTGAGGGAAAAGTTTCCCATAACACTGTGAGGGAAAAGTTTCCCATAACTCTGCTGAGGGAAAAGTTTCCGATAACACTGCTGAGGGAAAAGTTACCCATAACACTGCTGAGGGAAAAGTTTCCCATAACACTGCTGCAGGAAAAGTTTCCCATAAAACAACTGAGGGAATAGTTTCCCAAAACACTGCTGAGGGAAAAGTTTCCCATAACACAGCTGAGGGAAAAGTTTCCCATAACACTGCAGAAGGAAAAGTTTCCCATAACGTTGCTGAGGGAAAAGTTTCCCATAATACTGCTGAGGGAAAAGTTTCCCATAACACAGCTGAGGGAAAAGTTTCCGATAACACTGCTGTGGGAAAAGTTTCCCATAACACTGCTGAGGGAAAAGTTTCCCATAACACTCCTGCAGGAAAAGTTTCCCATAAAACAACTCTGGGAATAGTTTCCCAAAACACTGCTAAGGGAAAAGTTTCCCATAACGCTGCTGCGGGAAAAGTTTCCCATAAAACAACTAAGGGAATAGTTTCCCAAAACAATGCTGAGGGAAAAGTTTCGCATAACACTGCTGAGGGAAAAGTTTCCCATAACACAGCTGAGGGAAAAGTTTCCCATAACACTGCAGAGGGAAAAGTTTCCCATAACGCTGCTGAGGGAAAAGTTCCCCATAAATCTGCAGAGAGAAAAGTTTCTGATAACACAGCTGAGGGAAAAGTTCCCATAACACTGCGCAGGGAAAAATTTCCCATAACGCTGCTGAGGGAAAAGTTCCCCATAAATCTGCAGAGGGAAAAGATTCCGATAACACAGCTGAGGGAAAAGGTTCCCATAACACTGCTGAGGGAAAAGTTTCCCATAACTCTGTTGAGGGAAAAGTTTCCCATAACACTGTTGAGGGAAAAGTTTCCCATAACACTGCTGAGGGAAAAGTTTCCCATAACACTGCTGAGGGAAAAGTTTCCCATAACACTGCTGAGGGAAAAGTTTCCCATAACACTGCTGAGGAAAATGTTTCCCATAACTCTGTTGAGGGAAAAGTTTCCCATAACACTGTGAGGGAAAAGTTTCCCATAACACAGCTGAGGGAAAATTCTCCCATAACACTGCTGAGGGAAAAGATTCCCATAAAACAGCTGAGGGAAAAGTTTACAATAACACTGCTGAGGGAAATGTTTCCCATAACACTGCTGAGGGAAAAGTTTCCCATAAAACAACTGAGGGAAAAGTTTCCCATAACACAGCTGAGGGAAAATTCTCCCATAACACTGTTGAGGGAAAAGTTTCCCATAACACAGCTGAGGGAAAAGTTTACAATAACACTGCTGAGGGAAATGTTTCCCATAACACAGCTGAGGGAAAAGTTTCCCATAACACTGCTGCGGGAAAAGTTTCCCATAACACAGCTGAGGGAAAAGTTTCCCATAACACTGTGAGGGAAAAGTTTCCCATAGCACAGCTGAGGGAAAAGTTTCCCATAACATTGCTGAGGGAAAAGTTTCCGATAACACTGCTGCGGGAAAAGTTTCCCATAAAACAAATGAGGGAATAGTTTCCCAAAACACTGCTGAGGGAAAAGTTTCCCATAACGCTGCTGCGGGAAAAGTTTCCCATAAAACAACTGAGGGAATAGTTTCCCAAAACACTGCTGAGGGCAAAGTTTCCCATAACACAGCTGAGGGAAAAGTTTACAATTACACTGCTGAGGGAAAAGTTTCCCATAACACTGCTGCGGGAAATGTTTCCCATAACACTGCTGAGGGAAAAGTTTCCCATAACACTGTGAGGGAAAAGTTTCCCATAGCACAGCTGAGGGAAAAGTTTCCAATAACATTGCTGAGGGAAAAGTTTCCGATAACACTGCTGCGGGAAAAGTTTCCCATAAAACAAATGAGGGAATAGTTTCCCAAAACACTGCTGAGGGAAAAGATTCCCATAACGCAGCTGCGGGAAAAGTTTCCCATAAAACAACTGAGGGAATAGTTTCCCAAAACACTGCTGAGGGAAAAGTTTCCCATAGCACTGCTGAGGGCAAAGTTTCCCATAACACAGCTGAGGGAAAAGTTTACAATTACACTACTGAGGGAAAAGTTTCCCATAAAACAACTGAGGGAATAGTTTCCCATAACACAGCTGAGGGAAAAGTTTACAATTACACTGCTGAGGGAAAAGTTTCCCATAAAACAACTGAGGGAAAAGTTTCCCATAACACTGTTGAGGGAAAAGTTTCCCATAACACAGCTGAGGGAAAAGTTTACAATAACACTGCTGAGGGAAATGTTTCCCATAACACAGCTGAGGGAAAAGTTTCCCGTAACACTGCTGCGGGAAAAGTTTCCCATAACACTGCTGAGGGAAAAGTTTCCCATAACGCTGCTGCGGGAAAAGTTTCCCATAAAACAACTGAGGGAATAGTTTCCCAAAACACTGCTGAGGGAAAAGTTTCCCATAACACTGCTGAGGGCAAAGTTTCCCATAACACAGCTGAGGGAAAAGTTTCCCATAACACTGCAGAAGGAAAAGTTTCCCATAAAACAGCTGAGGGAAAAGTTTCCCATAACACTGCTGAGGGAAAAGTTTCCCATAAAGCTGCTGAGGGAAAAGTTCCCCATAAATCTGCTGAGGGAAAAGTTTCTGATAACACAGCTGAGGGAAAAGTTCCCATAACACTGCGCAGGGAAAAATTTCCCATAATGCTGCTGAGGGAAAAGTTCCCCATAAATCTGCAGAGGGAAAAGATTCCGATAACACAGCTGAGGGAAAAGTTTCCCATAACACTGCTGAGGGAAAAGTTTCCCATAACACTGCTGAAGGAAAAGTTTTCCATAACACTGCTGAGGGAAAAGTTTCCCATAACACTGCTGAGGAAAATGTTTCCCATATCTCTGATGAGGGAAAAGTTTCCCATAACAATGCTGAGGGAAAAGTTTCCCATAACACTGTGAGGGAAAAGTTTCCCATAACTCTGCTGAGGGAAAAGTTTCCGATGACACTGCTGAGGGAAAAGTTACCCATAACACTGCTGAGGGAAAAGTTTCCCATAACACTGCTGCAGGAAAAGTTTCCCATAAAACAACTAAGGGAATAGTTTCCCAAAACAATGCTGAGGGAAAAGTTTCGCATAACACTGCTGAGGGAAAAGTTTCCCATAACTCTGCTGAGGGAAAAGTTTCCCATAACACTGCTGAGGGAAAAGTTTCCCATAACACTCCTGCAGGAAAAGTTTCCCATAAAACAACTAAGGGAATAGTTTCCCAAAACAATGCTGAGGGAAAAGTTTCGCATAACACTGCTGAGGGAAAAGTTTCCCATAACACAGCTGAGGGAAAAGTTTCCCATAACACTGCAGAGGGAAAAGTTTCCCATAACGCTGCTGAGGGAAAAGTTCCCCATAAATCTGCAGAGAGAAAAGTTTCTGATAACACAGCTGAGGGAAAAGTTCCCATAACACTGCGCAGGGAAAAATTTCCCATAACGCTGCTGAGGGAAAAGTTCCCCATAAATCTGCAGAGGGAAAAGATTCCGATAACACAGCTGAGGGAAAAGTTTCCCATAACACAGCTGAGGGAAAAGTTTCCGATAACACTGCTGTGGGAAAAGTTTCCCATAACACTGCTGAGGGAAAAGTTTCCCATAACATTCCTGCAGGAAAAGTTTCCCATAAAACAACTGAGGGAATAGTTTCCCAAAACACTGCTGAGGGAAAAGTTTCCCATAACGCTGCTGCGGGAAAAGTTTCCCATAAAACAACTGAGGGAATAGTTTCCCAAAACAATGCTGAGGGAAAAGTTTCGCATAACACTGCTGAGGGAAAAGTTTCCCATAACACAGCTGAGGGAAAAGTTTCCCATAACACTGCAGAGGGAAAAGTTTCCCATAACGCTGCTGAGGGAAAAGTTCCCCATAAATCTGCTGAGAGAAAAGTTTCTGATAACACAGCTGAGGGAAAAGTTCCCATAACACTGCGCAGGGAAAAATTTCCCATAACGCTGCTGAGGGAAAAGTTCCCCATAAATCTGCAGAGGGAAAAGATTCCGATAACACAGCTGAGGGAAAAGGTTCCCATAACACTGCTGAGGGAAAAGTTTCCCATAACACTGTGAGGGAAAAGTTTCCCATAACACAGCTGAGGGAAAATTCTCCCATAACACTGCTGAGGGAAAAGTTTCCCATAACACTGTGAGGGAAAAGTTTTCCATAACACTGCTGAGGGAAAAGTTTCCCATAACACTGCTGAGGAAAATGTTTCCCATATCTCTGATGAGGGAAAAGTTTCCCATAACAATGCTGAGGGAAAAGTTTCCCATAACACTGTGAGGGAAAAGTTTCCCATAACTCTGCTGAGGGAAAAGTTTCCGATAACACTGCTGAGGGAAAAGTTACCCATAACACTGCTGAGGGAAAAGTTTCCCATAACACTGCTGCAGGAAAAGTTTCCCATAAAACAACTGAGGGAATAGTTTCCCAAAACACTGCTGAGGGAAAAGTTTCCCATAACACAGCTGAGGGAAAAGTTTCCCATAACACTGCAGAAGGAAAAGTTTCCCATAACGTTGCTGAGGGAAAAGTTTCCCATAATACTGCTGAGGGAAAAGTTTCCCATAACACAGCTGAGGGAAAAGTTTCCGATAACACTGCTGTGGGAAAAGTTTCCCATAACACTGCTGAGGGAAAAGTTTCCCATAACACTCCTGCAGGAAAAGTTTCCCATAAAACAACTCTGGGAATAGTTTCCCAAAACACTGCTAAGGGAAAAGTTTCCCATAACGCTGCTGCGGGAAAAGTTTCCCATAAAACAACTAAGGGAATAGTTTCCCAAAACAATGCTGAGGGAAAAGTTTCGCATAACACTGCTGAGGGAAAAGTTTCCCATAACACAGCTGAGGGAAAAGTTTCCCATAACACTGCAGAGGGAAAAGTTTCCCATAACGCTGCTGAGGGAAAAGTTCCCCATAAATCTGCAGAGAGAAAAGTTTCTGATAACACAGCTGAGGGAAAAGTTCCCATAACACTGCGCAGGGAAAAATTTCCCATAACGCTGCTGAGGGAAAAGTTCCCCATAAATCTGCAGAGGGAAAAGATTCCGATAACACAGCTGAGGGAAAAGGTTCCCATAACACTGCTGAGGGAAAAGTTTCCCATAACTCTGTTGAGGGAAAAGTTTCCCATAACACTGTTGAGGGAAAAGTTTCCCATAACACTGCTGAGGGAAAAGTTTCCCATAACACTGCTGAGGGAAAAGTTTCCCATAACACTGCTGAGGGAAAAGTTTCCCATAACACTGCTGAGGAAAATGTTTCCCATAACTCTGTTGAGGGAAAAGTTTCCCATAACACTGTGAGGGAAAAGTTTCCCATAACACAGCTGAGGGAAAATTCTCCCATAACACTGCTGAGGGAAAAGATTCCCATAAAACAGCTGAGGGAAAAGTTTACAATAACACTGCTGAGGGAAATGTTTCCCATAACACTGCTGAGGGAAAAGTTTCCCATAAAACAACTGAGGGAAAAGTTTCCCATAACACAGCTGAGGGAAAATTCTCCCATAACACTGTTGAGGGAAAAGTTTCCCATAACACAGCTGAGGGAAAAGTTTACAATAACACTGCTGAGGGAAATGTTTCCCATAACACAGCTGAGGGAAAAGTTTCCCATAACACTGCTGCGGGAAAAGTTTCCCATAACACAGCTGAGGGAAAAGTTTCCCATAACACTGTGAGGGAAAAGTTTCCCATAGCACAGCTGAGGGAAAAGTTTCCCATAACATTGCTGAGGGAAAAGTTTCCGATAACACTGCTGCGGGAAAAGTTTCCCATAAAACAAATGAGGGAATAGTTTCCCAAAACACTGCTGAGGGAAAAGTTTCCCATAACGCTGCTGCGGGAAAAGTTTCCCATAAAACAACTGAGGGAATAGTTTCCCAAAACACTGCTGAGGGCAAAGTTTCCCATAACACAGCTGAGGGAAAAGTTTACAATTACACTGCTGAGGGAAAAGTTTCCCATAACACTGCTGCGGGAAATGTTTCCCATAACACTGCTGAGGGAAAAGTTTCCCATAACACTGTGAGGGAAAAGTTTCCCATAGCACAGCTGAGGGAAAAGTTTCCAATAACATTGCTGAGGGAAAAGTTTCCGATAACACTGCTGCGGGAAAAGTTTCCCATAAAACAAATGAGGGAATAGTTTCCCAAAACACTGCTGAGGGAAAAGATTCCCATAACGCAGCTGCGGGAAAAGTTTCCCATAAAACAACTGAGGGAATAGTTTCCCAAAACACTGCTGAGGGAAAAGTTTCCCATAGCACTGCTGAGGGCAAAGTTTCCCATAACACAGCTGAGGGAAAAGTTTACAATTACACTACTGAGGGAAAAGTTTCCCATAAAACAACTGAGGGAATAGTTTCCCATAACACAGCTGAGGGAAAAGTTTACAATTACACTGCTGAGGGAAAAGTTTCCCATAAAACAACTGAGGGAAAAGTTTCCCATAACACTGTTGAGGGAAAAGTTTCCCATAACACAGCTGAGGGAAAAGTTTACAATAACACTGCTGAGGGAAATGTTTCCCATAACACAGCTGAGGGAAAAGTTTCCCGTAACACTGCTGCGGGAAAAGTTTCCCATAACACTGCTGAGGGAAAAGTTTCCCATAACGCTGCTGCGGGAAAAGTTTCCCATAAAACAACTGAGGGAATAGTTTCCCAAAACACTGCTGAGGGAAAAGTTTCCCATAACACTGCTGAGGGCAAAGTTTCCCATAACACAGCTGAGGGAAAAGTTTCCCATAACACTGCAGAGGGAAAAGTTTCCCATAACGCTGCTGAGGGAAAAGTTCCCCATAAAACTGCTGAGGGAAAAGTTTCTGATAACACAGCTGAGGGAAAAGTTCCCATAACACTGCGGAGGGAAGAATTTCCCATAAAGCTGCTGAGGGAAAAGTTCCCCATAAATCTGCAGAGGGAAAAGATTCCGATAACACAGCTGAGGGAAAAGTTTCCCATAACACTGTGAGGGAAAAGTTTCCCATAACACAGCTGAGGGAAAATTCTCCCATAACACTGCTGAGGGAAAAGATTCCCATAAAACAGCTGAGGGAAAAGTTTACAATAACACTGCTGAGGGAAATGTTTCCCATAACACTGCTGAGGGAAAAGTTTCCCATAAAACAACTGAGGGAAAAGTTTCCCATAACACAGCTGAGGGAAAATTCTCCCATAACACTGTTGAGGGAAAAGTTTCCCATAACACAGCTGAGGGAAAAGTTTACAATAACACTGCTGAGGGAAATGTTTCCCATAACACAGCTGAGGGAAAAGTTTCCCATAACACTGTTGCGGGAAAAGTTTCCCATAACACAGCTGAGGGAAAAGTTTCCCATAACACTGTGAGGGAAAAGTTTCCCATAGCACAGCTGAGGGAAAAGTTTCCCATAACATTGCTGAGGGAAAAGTTTCCGATAACACTGCTGCGGGAAAAGTTTCCCATAAAACAAATGAGGGAATAGTTTCCCAAAACACTGCTGAGGGAAAAGTTTCCCATAACGCTGCTGCGGGAAAAGTTTCCCATAAAACAACTGAGGGAATAGTTTCCCAAAACACTGCTGAGGGCAAAGTTTCCCATAACACAGCTGAGGGAAAAGTTTACAATTACACTGCTGAGGGAAAAGTTTCCCATAACACTGCTGCGGGAAATGTTTCCCATAACACTGCTGAGGGAAAAGTTTCCCATAACACTGTGAGGGAAAAGTTTCCCATAGCACAGCTGAGGGAAAAGTTTCCAATAACATTGCTGAGGGAAAAGTTTCCGATAACACTGCTGCGGGAAAAGTTTCCCATAAAACAAATGAGGGAATAGTTTCCCAAAACACTGCTGAGGGAAAAGATTCCCATAACGCAGCTGCGGGAAAAGTTTCCCATAAAACAACTGAGGGAATAGTTTCCCAAAACACTGCTGAGGGAAAAGTTTCCCATAGCACTGCTGAGGGCAAAGTTTCCCATAACACAGCTGAGGGAAAAGTTTACAATTACACTACTGAGGGAAAAGTTTCCCATAAAACAACTGAGGGAATAGTTTCCCATAACACAGCTGAGGGAAAAGTTTACAATTACACTGCTGAGGGAAAAGTTTCCCATAAAACAACTGAGGGAAAAGTTTCCCATAACACTGTTGAGGGAAAAGTTTCCCATAACACAGCTGAGGGAAAAGTTTACAATAACACTGCTGAGGGAAATGTTTCCCATAACACAGCTGAGGGAAAAGTTTCCCGTAACACTGCTGCGGGAAAAGTTTCCCATAACACTGCTGAGGGAAAAGTTTCCCATAACGCTGCTGCGGGAAAAGTTTCCCATAAAACAACTGAGGGAATAGTTTCCCAAAACACTGCTGAGGGAAAAGTTTCCCATAACACTGCTGAGGGCAAAGTTTCCCATAACACAGCTGAGGGAAAAGTTTCCCATAACACTGCAGAGGGAAAAGTTTCCCATAACGCTGCTGAGGGAAAAGTTCCCCATAAAACTGCTGAGGGAAAAGTTTCTGATAACACAGCTGAGGGAAAAGTTCCCATAACACTGCGGAGGGAAGAATTTCCCATAACGCTGCTGAGGGAAAAGTTCCCCATAAATCTGCAGAGGGAAAAGATTCCGATAACACAGCTGAGGGAAAAGTTTCCCATAACACTGCTGAGGGAAAAGTTTCCCATAACACTGCAGAAGGAAAAGTTTCCCATAACGTAGCTGAGGGAAAAGTTTCCCATAATACTGCTGAGGGAAAAGTTTCCCATAACACAGCTGAGGGAAAAGTTTCCGATAACACTGCTGTGGGAAAAGTTTCCCATAACACTGCTGAGGGAAAAGTTTCCCATAACACTCCTGCAGGAAAAGTTTCCCATAAAACAACTCAGGGAATAGTTTCCCAAAACACTGCTGAGGGAAAAGTTTCCCATAACGCTGCTGCGGGAAAAGTTTCCCATAAAACAACTGAGGGAATAGTTTCCCAAAACAATGCTGAGGGAAAAGTTTCGCATAACACTGCTGAGGGAAAAGTTTCCCATAACACAGCTGAGGGAAAAGTTTCCCATAACACTGCAGAGGGAAAAGTTTCCCATAACGCTGCTGAGGGAAAAGTTCCCTATAAATCTGCAGAGAGAAAAGTTTCTGATAACACAGCTGAGGGAAAAGTTCCCATAACACTGCGCAGGGAAAAATTTCCCATAACGCTGCTGAGGGAAAAGTTCCCCATAACACTGTTGAGGGAAAAGTTTCCCATAACACTGCTGAGGGAAAAGTTTCCCATAACACTGCTGAGGGAAAAGTTTCCCATAACACTGCTGAGGGAAAAGTTTCCCATAACACTGCTGAGGAAAATGTTTCCCATAACTCTGTTGAGGGAAAAGTTTCCCATAACACTGTGAGGGAAAAGTTTCCCATAACACAGCTGAGGGAAAATTCTCCCATAACACTGCTGAGGGAAAAGATTCCCATAAAACAGCTGAGGGAAAAGTTTCCCATAACACTGCTGAGGGAAAAGTTTCCCATAAAACAACTGAGGGAAAAGTTTCCCATAACACAGCTGAGGGAAAATTCTCCCATAACACTGTTGAGGGAAAAGTTTCCCATAACACAGCTGAGGGAAAAGTTTCCCATAACACTGCTGCGGGAAAAGTTTCCCATAACACAGCTGAGGGAAAAGTTTCCCATAACACTGTGAGGGAAAAGTTTCCCATAGCACAGCTGAGGGAAAAGTTTCCCATAACATTGCTGAGGGAAAAGTTTCCGATAACACTGCTGCGGGAAAAGTTTCCCATAAAACAAATGAGGGAATAGTTTCCCAAAACACTGCTGAGGGAAAAGTTTCCCATAACGCTGCTGCGGGAAAAGTTTCCCATAAAACAACTGAGGGAATAGTTTCCCAAAACACTGCTGAGTGAAAAGGTTCCCATAGCTCTGCTGAGGGCAAAGTTTCCCATAACACAGCTGAGGGAAAAGTTTACAATTACACTGCTGAGGGAAAAGTTTCCCATAAAACAACTGAGGGAATAGTTTCCCAAAACACTGCTGAGGGAAAAGTTTCCCATAACACTGTTGAGGGAAAAGTATCCCATAACACAGCTGAGGGAAAAGTTTACAATAACACTGCTGAGGGAAATGTTTCCCATAACACAGCTGAGGGAAAAGTTTCCCGTAACACTGCTGCGGGAAAAGTTTCCCATAACACTGCTGAGGGAAAAGTTTCCCATAACGCTGCTGCGGGAAAAGTTTCCCATAAAACAACTGAGGGAATAGTTTCCCAAAACACTGCTGAGGGAAAAGTTTCCCATAACACTGCTGAGGGCAAAGTTTCCCATAACACAGCTGAGGGAAAAGTTTCCCATAACACTGCAGAGGGAAAAGTTTCCCATAACGCTGCTGAGGGAAAAGTTCCCCATAAAACTGCTGAGGGAAAAGTTTCTGATAACACAGCTGAGGGAAAAGTTCCCATAACACTGCGGAGGGAAAAATTTCCCATAACGCTGCTGAGGGAAAAGTTCCCCATAAATCTGCAGAGGGAAAAGATTCCGATAACACAGCTGAGGGAAAAGTTTCCCATAACACAGCTGAGGGAAAAGTTTCCGATAACACTGCTGTGGGAAAAGTTTCCCATAACACTGCTGAGGGAAAAGTTTCCCATAACATTCCTGCAGGAAAAGTTTCCCATAAAACAACTGAGGGAATAGTTTCCCAAAACACTGCTGAGGGAAAAGTTTCCCATAACGCTGCTGCGGGAAAAGTTTCCCATAAAACAACTGAGGGAATAGTTTCCCAAAACAATGCTGAGGGAAAAGTTTCGCATAACACTGCTGAGGGAAAAGTTTCCCATAACACAGCTGAGGGAAAAGTTTCCCATAACACTGCAGAGGGAAAAGTTTCCCATAACGCTGCTGAGGGAAAAGTTCCCCATAAATCTGCTGAGAGAAAAGTTTCTGATAACACAGCTGAGGGAAAAGTTCCCATAACACTGCGCAGGGAAAAATTTCCCATAACGCTGCTGAGGGAAAAGTTCCCCATAAATCTGCAGAGGGAAAAGATTCCGATAACACAGCTGAGGGAAAAGGTTCCCATAACACTGCTGAGGGAAAAGTTTCCCATAACACTGTGAGGGAAAAGTTTCCCATAACACAGCTGAGGGAAAATTCTCCCATAACACTGCTGAGGGAAAAGTTTCCCATAAAACAGCTGAGGGAAAAGTTTCCCATAACACTGCTGAGGGAAAAGTTTCCCATAAAGCTGCTGAGGGAAAAGTTCCCCATAAATCTGCTGAGGGAAAAGTTTCTGATAACACAGCTGAGGGAAAAGTTCCCATAACACTGCGCAGGGAAAAATTTCCCATAATGCTGCTGAGGGAAAAGTTCCCCATAAATCTGCAGAGGGAAAAGATTCCGATAACACAGCTGAGGGAAAAGTTTCCCATAACACTGCTGAGGGAAAAGTTTCCCATAACACTGCTGAAGGAAAAGTTTTCCATAACACTGCTGAGGGAAAAGTTTCCCATAACACTGCTGAGGAAAATGTTTCCCATATCTCTGATGAGGGAAAAGTTTCCCATAACAATGCTGAGGGAAAAGATTCCCATAACACTGTGAGGGAAAAGTTTCCCATAACTCTGCTGAGGGAAAAGTTTCCGATAACACTGCTGAGGGAAAAGTTACCCATAACACTGCTGAGGGAAAAGTTTCCCATAACACTGCTGCAGGAAAAGTTTCCCATAAAACAACTAAGGGAATAGTTTCCCAAAACAATGCTGAGGGAAAAGTTTCGCATAACACTGCTGAGGGAAAAGTTTCCCATAACTCTGCTGAGGGAAAAGTTTCCCATAACACTGCTGAGGGAAAAGTTTCCCATAACACTCCTG